>NW_026931306.1:0-12500 GCF_032062105.1 Saccostrea cuccullata | reverse complement strand
CTTCTTCTCCAGAATCGCTGGGCCAGGAAAGATGAAACTCATGTGGAAGCATCCTCAGGTAGTGTAGATTCAAATTTGTTCAAATCATGACCCCTGGGGCAAGGGTGGGGCCAAAATGGCCGACCCAAGTTTTACATAGGAATATATAGCAAAAATCTTTAAAAATCTTCTTCTCCAGAATATATATGTGGAATCAAAAATCTTTGTTCAAAATGACCCCCGGGGCAAGGGTGGGGCCAAAATGGCCGACCCAAGTTTTACATAGGAATATATAGGAAAAATCTTTAAAAATCTTCTTCTCCAGAACCACTAGGACAGGAAAGATGAAACTCATGTGGAAGCATCCTCAGGTAGTGTAGATTCAAGTTTGTTCAAATCATGACCCCTGGGGCAAGGGTGGGGCCAAAATGGCCGACCTAAGTTTTACATAGGAATATATAAGAAAAATCTTTAAAAATCTTCTTCTCCAGAACCACTGGGCCAGGAAAGATGAAACTCATGTGGAATCATATTCAGGTAGTGTAGATTCAAGTTTGTTCAAATCATGACCCCCGGGGCAAGGATGGGGCCAAAATGGCCGACCCAAGTTTTACATAGGAATATATAGGAAATATCTTTAAAAATTCTTCTCAATTACCACTGGGCCAGGAAAGATGAAACTGATAGGGAAGCCATCCTCAGGTAGTGTAGACTCAAGTTTTTTCAAATCATGACCCCCGGCCCTGGGGATAGGGTGGGGCCAAAATGGCCGACCCAAGTTTTACATAGGGATATATAGGGAAACCTTTTAAAATCTTCTTTTCAAGTACTTCAAAGCTATGATTAGTGATACCCGGGGTATTTATATGGAATCATCCTCAGGTAGTGTGGATTCTAGTTTGTTCAAATGATGAACGATTGGAAGGGGGGGGGAGTAAATTCAAGCCCGATGTGCTCAGGTGAGCGCTGTGGCCCCTGGGCCTCTTGTCATTTTTAGATTGCACTGCACGTGCAGTACTAGTGTGGTGTACACATCATTGCATGTATGTCAGTAGGAATTATTTTGTGTTTTATTGGATTATATTTTATGAAGTTGACGGGATCTATGACAATCAGTAAGTACAAGTTTTGGTATAGATTTGGTACAATAGTCTGAAATGCAACTGGTTAGGTTAAAGTTTAAAGGATCAAAGATCATCCGATGCTTGCAATAGATGAATTTCACATTCTGAAGAGTTATCGCCCGTTATCGACGTTACATTCAGTTACAAGATACAGAATTTTTTTTCTGGGAGGGAGGGGGGATTTCCAAACAAGAATTTCCTGAGAAGCAAAAAAAGAGAGGTTATGGTGGGGTCTGTTTTCTAGGGTGGGGGGCATCCAAAGTCTTTTTTATTTGTTATTATATACATGTATATTATAGTCCTGCATATTCCGGGGGGGTGGGGGGGGGTATCTCTTAATCCACTCCCCGTCCCTGTAACGACAAATAATCATGTGACTCCTAAATAGTAGGAAATTTTTTCCATTTGACTATACATGATTTTGTTTTTTGTGTTATTATGTTATATAAATTTAATGGCGTAAAGGTTATGAACCCCTGGAGGTCATTCCCACTCCTAATGAACTGGAAATGTTCACAATATGACTGCATTAAATTAAATAAAAGTGCATCAATGATAAGATTGCTTGACATTTTATTCATCAACCTATCCTCCTAGAATTAGGAATGAATATCATTCAAAGAGATTGACCACATTAATCTATTTGTATATATTAACATTTTTTTAAAATGTAAAAACAAGTAGTACATTTTAGTTTGCATACATGAACAAACAGGGGTCTGGGAAGGGATGAGGGGAAGGATCAAGTTAATATCTCTTTACGTCTTAATGGTTGAAACTCCTAAAATGAATGTTGACCTCAAATCTGACTTGCCCTCATATAATGTAGATTCAAGTTTTTTATGTCACGCCATGATTAGGAAAACATGTATAGTTTTTGTCATGTCCGTCCTCCACCCTTCAATCTGTCTTTCCACTGGGCTCAAAGAAACTTTTCAGATATTTTTATCAAAGTTAATATGTTGATGCATACTGATGTAAACTATCCAACTGCAGCAATATTATTTGACCTTGACTTTTCCTTTGACCTTCACTTAACTTTTCTTTAAATTAGTGTTTAGCTTTATTTTAAAGAAACCATTCAAGTTGTGTAATGAAACTTCACATGATGATACATACTAATGTAAGCTTTACAATGCTTCACTCTTTTTTACTTTGACATTTCCTGTGACCTTGACCTCACTTTTCTAAAATTAATGTCTAGATCAGTTTTGAATAAACAATTCAAGATATATTTATCAAACTTCATATACTAATACATACTGCTGAGAGCTATTAATGCATCAACTTATTTTGACCTTGAATTTTCTTTTGACCTTGACCTCACTTTTTAAAATATGTGTTTATCTAAGTTTTAAATAAACCATTAATCATATTTTTATCAAACTTCATATGCTAATAGTAAATTCATATTGATGTAAGCTTTTCAACTTCAACAACATTTTGACCCCAACCTTTCCTTTGACCTCTCTTTTCTTAAAAAAAGTGTTAAGCTCAGTTTCATTAAATCATTCAAGATATTTTTATTAAACAAAATATGCTGATATGTATTAGTGAGAGTTATTCAATGCATCAAAAAATTCACCTTGCACATTCCTGTGACCTTGACCTCCCTCCTCTTTAATTTGTATTTTGCTTAGTTTTAAAGAAATATTTTAAGACATTTTTATGTTTAGCATGCACTTATACATAATTTGGTGAGAATTTATTATCTATATCCAATTTATTTAGATTTTAGTTTCAATTCTAAAGAAACTGTTCAAGATATTTTCATCAAACTTTATACACTAATACAAATTTTCATGTAGCATTAGTAATATACATCTGGCGGGACATTTATGTCCTATAGACATATTTCTAGTTTTTCAAATCATCACCTCAAAGGCTAGGGTCAGGCCACAATTAGGGATCAAAGTTTTATCTAGGAATAAAAGGAAAAACATCTTCAAAATTCTTCTTTTCAAGAACAACAAGAGCATGATTAATAGCGAGCGCAGCGAGGCGGCGCAAAGCGCCGCTCGCGTAGCGAGCTCAATAGACTAACGTGTACGAACGGAGGAAATTCGGGTTGAAATCTGCACTTTGTTCCAAGAAATTTTTATCTCACCGCGTGAAAAAATTCCAAACTCCCAATAATCCTTTGCGGTGCATAGCAACATGGTGGCTAAAACATAGCAACAACTTACTTGAAAAAAATTACAAACAATGATTTAATGCAATCCCCATGTCACAAAACTATCGTTTGCGTTCTAAGTCAACAGGACTTTTTATTTGACGTCATACTTTCGTCACTTAAACGGCTCGGGTATTTCCGATTTTGTCGGAAACTTCCGAAAAGTTTGGAATAACGATCCCGATGCCTGGGAAGTTATTTCTTTTTCTCTTTAATGAACTGAGGATAAGCAGTGCAAGTAAAAGCTGTGTAATTTTTTTTTTATATTAAATAACTGCGCTCGCCCCAATGGTCGCACCGTAGAACATATTATAGAAACATTCTCATGAGGTGTAGATTCAAGTGTGTACAAATCATGACCCCCTGGGTTAGGGAGGGGCCATTTTTTTCCTGCCCCTTTTTGCCATCCACATGAAAATGCAAATTTTGAAACCATTTCACATATACACAAAACAAACCAATCATTTTCCAAATGATCATGGTTTAAAGCTAATGCATAAAATATAAAGGAAGTTCTTGAAAGCAGGGTGATTAAACATATCAAATATACAGTGGACCTTCAGATATCCGGACGCCAGATATCCGGACGCTTCACCTTCCGGACGATTTTTCTCGGCAATTGATTTTTTTCAACGTAATTTTGACTCATTTATCCAGAATTCTGCGTTCCGTATCCGAACGGCTCTTTTTTACTACAAAATGTATTTTTACGTTATAAATTGGTTCATTTGGGTACAGTCCACTAATTGTTTTCCCATAGGCGACAATGTTAACGTTTCTTCTCATAGCGATGTCCCTAATTTTCGTTCGGTAGTGAGTGACCCCTCAAATCAAAGCACATCAACTTGTCTTTCCTTGGTTAAAATCTCGAGGTGGCATGTCAGATTCGTTTTCCGGCAAAATGCGTCTGTCTGCGGGAACCTCTAAAAATGAAAGTGAAAGTAGGGGAATTTCAGAATTCTCACTGGCGTTATAATACACAAAATAATTCGGCTGATCTTCTTGATAAATTACATTTTCAAAGCTTTTTTGGTAGGAAAGATACTCCTTATCAACAAGTATAAGGCTCAGTTCAGTACACCTGCCCAATTTTTTTTATGCAAGTCTGCAATTTAAGGAACTTGTAATTTTTTCTGCACTACTTTCTTCTCCTACCGATTCTAAAAATAATTAGTGGGATGTACCCAATATGAAAAAGCATTTTTTAGATTTTACAATATTTCACACTGTTTGTCAATCTAGAGCATAAGTAGAGACATCATGCCAAGTTTCATGAAAATTCAACCATTAATTAAGATTTTACAGCATTTACAGTTCTATGTGTAATATCCTTAAAAAATGCTCCAATCTAGCCAAAACTGCACCCAAGTTTTGAGTCAAATTTTAGCCTATTAACACACTTATACCATTCTTAATCACCTTCATATCTTTAAATACATATAGTCAAATCATAATCAAGCACTTAATTGGGTCAATTTCACTTATTTAAAAAAATTAATGTATTTCCGCACAAAATATGACCACTTTTCACCCTCTAATTCATAGTTTCTCCAGAAATGACAAAACAATGAAGTTCACAAATACCCCGAAAGTAGTAAAATAAAAAAGTACTGATTATTTCCTGTCCATTGATGTATCATTCATGAAATTTGGACTATGAATGAAAAAGTTGTAAGCCTTTATAATCCTATATATAATCATTTGTTTCAAAGCAATTTTTATACCAATGCAAATTTACTCATCTATGACGTCACAATGACATCATAATAATGGATAGCTCAATACATGTGTATCATTACTTTTCCCGTACTTTTCATTTAAGACAAAATCAGTGCTTATATACTATTATTTACTTTAAAAAATAAAAATATGTGGTGTTGCAGATTAAATAAATAGTTCACTAAAGTTGTTTTGTTTCCATGGTAACCATTTTGTAATTTGTAGGAAAATGAGACAAAATTTTGAATTTCCTGACAAATGGCATAATTTTGACTGTCAAATATTCATGAAATTTCAATTCTTATATCCGTGTAATCTTAATAATGCATAATTTACAAAACAAAGATGTAGATCTAATCATTTGAAAATCTTAAATAAGAAAAGAAAATCTATATGAGCTGCAAAATGTATATAGCAGTGCATATACAGATTAGTTATAGCTAAATACTTTCACATTCTGATCACCTATTTAATATGTAAATTTCCTCACCCCCACCCCATCCCCCCACTTCAATGAAATTTTTTTTTTTAGAAAACTTAAACTTACATATTTTGCCGACTGTCACATTTTGCTGGTTCTTTTTCAAGATGTATTCAAATGGGTGTGCTTTTGCTGGCCAATACACATGTAGTTTTAAACACCATCTGCATGGACCTCATGTTTTTCCTGTACCAATGACCATGAACCTAAAAAAAAAATCAACACAATAAATGGTACAATATCACATTTGCAGACACACAGACACACAGACATTCAACACGTACAATTTTACCATATTCCTTTTATGCCCATTACTTGAAATTAATTAATTTAAAAAATGATTAATTTGCTCCCACCTGAAATCACACTGTTTACATTAGTAATTAAGTTAAATTCAGCAGAATAGGTAAAAATCATGTTTTACTGACAATAATTGAACATTCAACAAATACATGTAATGCAATTGCTAAAAAATATGAGAAAAATCAGTTAATGTGCATGTTCACACACATCGTTTAACTCCCAGACAACTGTACCCAGCTTGACCGCGCAACTGATCTGAAATGATGTATGTCAAGTATGCATATGTGATGTGCCGATAATCGACATGGTCCAAAAACATTAAAATTGTTATTTACAAATATTGTACTAAGGTATACCTCTTACCTCCTGTATAAAATACAAATGCCCATCACCTATATACTGCTTAACACTGCCCTGAACAGTTTTGATAACTTTCTGCTAAGTCTACTTTCACTTCGACCTTGACCCCGATTGAATACCGATCCCGAACTCATTTGTGAATTTTGTGTATTGAAAATAAACCACAGTGGAGCATGTACTTCTACATAATTGCTTCTTAATCAAATTATACATTTACGATTCTGAATAAATAAATTATATAAATCGATACATTTAATCTACATGATACATGTGTAAACAATGGGTGATACATGTTGACTGTTCCAGGGGGGGGGGGGGATAGACACTTTATTTATGAATCAATTTGTTTAAAAATGTGTATCAACAATATAAGAATTGTTTTTTTTTTCATAAATTTGAACAATTGAAAATAATAGAAAACAACAACTTTGAAATAAATTCAAGATTTATGACATCTTTCACTTACTTATAGGCTTCCTAATATGGGTACAGTCCACTAATTGTTTTCCCATAGGCGACAATGTTAACGTTTCTTCTCATAGCGATGTCCCTAATTTTCGTTCGGTAGTGAGTGACCCCTCAAATCAAAGCACATCAACTTGTCTTTCCTTGGTTAAAATCTCGAGGTGGCATGTCAGATTCGTTTTCCGGCAAAATGCGTCTGTCTGCGGGAACCTCTAAAAATGAAAGTGAAAGTAGGGGAATTTCAGAATTCTCACTGGCGTTATAATACACAAAATAATTCGGCTGATCTTCTTGATAAATTACATTTTCAAAGCTTTTTTGGTAGGAAAGATACTCCTTATCAACAAGTGTAAGGCTCAGTTCAGTACACCTGCCCAATTTTTTTTATGCAAGTCTGCAATTTAAGGAACTTGTAATTTTTTTCTGCACTACTTTCTTCTCCTACCGATTCTAAAAATAATTAGTGGGATGTACCCATTTATCCGGACGTTAAATTTTTAATTTGTACTTCCATTCTTGTCAACATTCACGCCTGAACTGAGTGATAATTGTTATCAAAACACTGGCCGGATGGATTGTTTTTACAAGACGATCACCTGTGACCTGTTATGAATGACTTACGATGATTAGTCCACAGATTAAGCATGCTAAGTGGATATGGTCATAATATAAGAGAGATCGATACACAAATGAAAATAAACAATTAACTGTGTTGGTAACAGAAAACAATTTTGTATTCAGTTATTTGTTATCTGTGAGATATTTATAATTTTAGTACAGAGCTGGTTTTAAATATTTTTCTATTTATAGACGGGACAACATAGTTTCATAATCTCGTAGTCTACACATGTGCACACACAAATCGGTAAAACCTCAAACATTCAATCAAATTTGAATAATTTTAGACAATCAATGATTTCGCTTGGGATGATTACTGCATGAATTTTTATTATGTCAGATGTAGCGTGGATGAGTGTTCAAATTAAAATTAGACTCGATACTGACAGCTCGCTTGGGTGTAATCAAAGCTGCAAATGAGAGAATTCACTTGGCTATGTTCATCAATTTATAGGAAATAAAAAGTAAAAACTAAGCTGGGTAATGAAAAATCTGCCTATATAAGCAGCGCTATATCCAATGTTTGTCATTCTGCTCTCCAGCTACAACCATGTCTACACCACCGGCAAAGAGAGCGCGAGTCGGCATTTAGTTTTTAGCTATAAAAATATTTATTATATTTGAAAGAAAGTGTAAAAGTAGTGCTGATGTATACTAAAGATATAGTGTCTAAAAAAAATGAATTATTATTTCTATATGATAGCATTTATTTTTCTTTATATATAAAAGTTATAATACAAATACAGTATACCTGGAAGAGAAATCAACAGAATTCAGATATCCGGACGCTTCACTTATCTGGACAATTTGCCTGGGAACCAAAGCGTCCGGATAAATGAGGCGCCACTGTATATATAAAGAAAAAAAAAATTTCTACCCCCATTTGACAACCCCCCGGGGCAAAATGAAAATTCCGAAACCTTACTGCACATCTACATGACACTACCAACCATCTCTTAAAAGATGATTAGGCTACTGAGTCAAATGTAAGAGGAGTTCAGGGAAGACGGGGCTTTTTGCATAAAAAACGTCATTTTTTGACCCCCATTTGACCCCCCGGGGCAAAATCAAAATTCCCAAACCTTACTGCACATCTACATGACACCACCAACCATCTCCCAAAAGATGACTAGGCTGTTGAGTGAAATGTAGAAGGAGTTCAGGGAAGACAGGGCTTTTAGCATAAAAAACATCATTTTTCAACCCCCATTTGACCCCCTGGGGCAAAATCAAAATTCTGAAACCTTACTGCACATCTACCTGACACCACCAACCATCTCCCAAAAGATGATTAGGCTGCTGAGTAAAATGTAGAAGGAGTTCAGGGAAGACGGGGCTTTCTGCATAAAAAACGTCATTTTTCGACCCCCATTTGACCCCCCGGGGCAAAATCAAAATTCCGAAACCTTACTGCACATCTACATGATACCAACAACCATCTCCCAAAAGATGATTAAGCTACTGTGTAAAATGTAGGAGGAGTTCAGGGAAGAAAAGTGTGACAGACAGACGGACGGACATGAGAAACAACAATATACCCGAACTTTCTTTCGAAAGTGCGGGTATAATTATACGTATTTCACGTGCATGCATGTGCATGATGACCATACCCTTTTGTAGGGGTCCATTAAGACTATCTATGTTCTAAATCCCATCCTGTTTGGCTGAAAACCAAGGGAATTATAGGCATTTAAAGTTTTAGCCAATCAGATTGCAGCGCACATGCATGTGCGTGATTTTATTAAAACTATTTTTATCATATCGTAGGATATCTTAATGCATTACCATGTTTTAAATTTCAAAGTATTTCGTCAAAAAACGAATAAGATATTGAGATTTTTGTTTCAGCCAATCAGAGCGAAGCACACGTGCATGCGCGTGAGTTCATGATAATTTGTCCATGTCTTCTTCTCTATAATACTAATTTATTCTTATACTCTGAGTTCCAACACATTTTATCAGAAAATAGAAACGTTACTGCTATATCAATTATATTGGTCATTTTACATGTTGCACGTGCACGCTCTTGCAAGCACGTGCGTGCAAACTGACCTTGATTCCGCAAATCTACATAACATGTCTACTTACCCTAAAAAGGTTTTACCTACATCAGATGAACAGTTTACTAGATCATTCACGGACAAATAAGTACCCAGGAAGAAGAAAAATGATAACTAGTGCTAATTGTAACGGGGACCGTTACAGATGTTCCCCAAACGCTCCCCAACTCCCTTTAATAGTCATATTCCCTGTAAGCGTAATTAAATAAGACAAACTCTATGCACTGGAGACTTTAACAACGTTTATCCAGAAGTGTACCATGTTCATTCAAATTCTATCATTGCACACTTGCGCATGTGAATGCATGTGCGTAATGACCATATTATATTGTCTACACAATCTATATATTTTAATATGCTAAATATTTATGTATTTAATTCAAAAGTATATAAAAAACGCTAATTCAAATGTATTTTTGATTTTACCCATTTCACATGCACGCACGTGCATACATGAGCATGGAAACCATACCTTCTTGTAGAAGTTTATTACATCTATCTATGTTCTGAATCCCACCCCGTTTGGTTGAAAACCAAGGGAGCTATAGCTGTTTAAATTTTCAGCCAATCAGATTGCAGCGCACGTACAAGCACATGTATGCATGTGCATGATGACCATACCTTCTTATAGAAGTCCATTATATCTATCTAAGTTCCAAATCCCATCCTGTTTGGTTGAAAACCAAGAGAGTTATAGCTGTTTAAAGTTTAAGCCAATCAGATTGCAGCGCACGTACACGCACGTGTATGCATGTGCATGGTGACCATACCTTCTTGTAGTAGTCCATTATATCTATCTATGTTCCAGTTCCCATCCTGTTTGGTTGAAAACCAAGGGAGATATAGCTATTTGAAGTTTCAGCCAATCAGATTGCAGCGCACGTGCATGCATGTGTTTTCATGATAATTGCTATATATCATGCTGTAGGATATCCTAATGCATGGCTATGTTCAAAATTCCAAAGGGTTTCGTCAAAAAACAAGAAAGATATTGAGACTTTAGTTTCAGCCAATCAGAGCAAAGCGCATGTGCATGCGCGTGAGATCTTGCTATTTTGACCATGTCATCTTGTTTATACTACTAATATATCCTTACATTATGAGTTTCAAAGTATTTCATCCAAAATTTAAAAAGTTACGCCTATATCAATTAAATCGGTCATTTCACGTGTTGCACGTGCACGCTCTTGCAAGCACGTGCGCGGAAAATGACCTTCGTTCCGCAAATCTACATAACATGCCTACTGACTCTAAAAAGGTTTTACCTAAGTCGGATGTGTAGTTTACAAGATCACTCCCGGACAAAAAAGTTCCAGGAAGAAGAAGAAGAAAAATAATAATAACTAGTGCTAATTGTAACGGGGACCGTTACAGATGTTCCCCAAAAGCTCCCCAACTCCCTTTCATAGTCATATTCCCTGTAAGCGTAATTAAATAAGATAAACTCTATGCATTTGAGACTTCAAGAACGTTTACCCAGAAGTGTACCATGTTCATTCAAATTTTATAATTGCACACTTGCTCATGTGAATGCACGTGCGTAATGAACATATCATATTGTCTACACAATCTAAATATTTTAATATGCTAAATATTAAAGTACTTAATCCAAAAGTATAAAAAAAAACGCTCATTCAAGTGTATTTTTGATTTTACCCATTTCACATGCACGCACATGCATACATGAGCATGGTGACCATACCTTCTTGTAGAAGTCCATTACATCTATCTATGTTATAAATCCCACCCCGTTTGGTTGAAAACCAAGGGAGTTATAGCTGTTTAAAGTTTCAGCCAATCAGATTGCAGCGCACGTACATGTATGCATGTGCATGGTGACCATACCTACTTGTAGAAGTCCATTATATATATCTATGTTCCAAATCCCATCCTGTTTGGTTGAAAACCAAGGGAGTTATAGCTGTTTAAAGTTTCAGCCAATCAGATTGCAGCGCACGTACACGCACGCGTGTGCCTGTGCATGGTGACCACACCCTTTTTTAAAAGTCCATTTTATATATCTATGTTCCAAACCCCATCCTGTTTGGTTGAAAATCAAGGGAGTTATAGCTATTTAAAATTTCAGCCAATCAGATTGCAGCGCACGTGCATGCACGTGTTTTCATGATAATTGCTATATATCATATTGTAGGATATCCTAATGTATGGGTATGTTCAAAATTTCAAAAGATTTCGTCAAAAAACAAGAAAGATATTGAGACTTTAGTTTCAGCCAATCAAAAAGCGCACGTGCATGCACGTGAGATCTTGCTATTTTGACCATGACATCTTGTGCATACTACTAATATATTCTTACATTATGAGTTTCAAAACATTTCGTCAAAAAATAGAAAAGTTACGGTTAAATCCATTATACATTGGTCATTTCACGTTTTGCACGTGCGCGCTCTTGCAAGCACGTGCGCGCAAAATGACCTTGATTCCGCAAATCTACATAACATGTCTACTGACCCTAAAATCATTTCACCTAAATTGGATGTGTAGTTTACTAGATCATTCGCGGACAAAATTTTCCCGAGAAGAAAAATAATAATAATAATAATAATAATAATAATAATAATAAGAAACAGAGTAAAAACAATATGTTCCCCAACTTCGTTTGGGGAACATAATAAGAAGAAACAGAGTAAAAACAATATGTTCCCCAACTTCGTTTGGGGAACATAATAAGAAACAGAGTAAAAACAATATGTTCCCCAACTTCGTTTGGGGAACATAATAAGAAGAAGAAACAGAGTAAAAACAATATGTTCCGCAACTTCGTTTGTGGAACATAATAAATTGTTTATTTGCATTAAACAAGCATTATTTTAAAGCTGGCCTTATTCTTGACCTGTGTGTTTGTGTATTCAATATTGTAATGGTGCTCATTATGTACAGTTTATTTTATTGTACATGTAACTTGTAAATATATTTCTTAAACATTATGAATCACTTTGATTCAAATTTGGGTTTTGGTTATACAGTTCTTAACATTATCAACCCAAGAGCCAAGTAGGGTCACACAAGGGATTTAATTTTATGGGAAGTCTTTGAAATAGGCTGCATTGTAAGATTTTCATATATATTTTTTAGCTCACATCAACGAAGTTGGGGGAACTTATGTAATATCCTCAGCGTCGGTGTCTGCATCGGCATCCCAGGTTAAGGTTAAGTTTTTTG
Organism: Saccostrea cuccullata; assembly: GCF_032062105.1. NCBI lineage: Eukaryota > Metazoa > Mollusca > Bivalvia > Ostreida > Ostreidae > Saccostrea > Saccostrea cuccullata. The sequence continues at coordinate 35 of NW_026931306.1, read as the reverse complement.
GAGCAGTTTTCTCTTTAAATACTTCTATGTCCTAC
>NW_026931305.1:0-46748 GCF_032062105.1 Saccostrea cuccullata | reverse complement strand
CCCTCCCCGCGTTGATATCACTATACTGTGGTAAAAAGTGGGGTGGGGGGAACAACCAACCTTTCAATGGACATTTTCAATAGTAAAGGTAATGGGGGGGGGGGGGAAGTGGGGGGGAGGCCCTGCCCCCCCCCCCCCCCGTTGCTACGTGTCTGCTATAAGCATTATTACATTATGGTGGATCTCTAGCCTAATAGTCCATTTCATTATTTATATGGAAAATGCATAAGCCAGGCACATATAATATTAGAGCCCCCCCCCCCAACTTTTTACTGTTGAGAAAATTCATTGAAAGACCGGTGCCATCGTCGCAAACCACGGCCAAAATGTACGATCCTCTCCCATTCTGGAGAGAGCTATATGCGGACTCCGGACCGTGGCTTGAGACAATGGACCGGTGCTTTCCTCCACTTTTTGTTGCAATATAATGAAAATGGGTTGAATAACATTTTGAACTGAAGGAAGTTTTTTCTCAGTAAACAACCAAAACTGCGCGCCAACTTGAAAATTAATCTCATCATGAAGTTCTACATCAAGTTGTTATCTCTCGGGGAGATGGAAAAATTTTAAAATCAAATAATGGTGTGAACGAATAAATAAATATATGCCTTTTTCCGTATTTAAAGTATAACATTTAATGTTTCCTTTATACATTAATTTAAGAGACACGATATTTAGCCAATCAAAATCCAAGAAAATATTCCGTCTTGTCAGTACATACAAACCCATGCATGATGGTGTGAGACACTGACACCCAGCTTGCCGGTGTAACGACGAAAAGTGACCCCCGTAGAATATTGACCGGGGGGTCATTTTTCTACGTAGAAAAATGACCCCCCGGTCAATATTCTACGACAAGTAGGGTCATTTTTCGACTGTAGAAAAACATTCCAAACCATTAATTCTACGACTTCACACACGTTGAAAAATGACCCTCATAGAAATTTGACCCCCCTATATTTTATACAATAAAACCTTGTATATGTGTCTCCTGATTTTTTCATACTTTCAAATCCAAGTAGGGGGGATTTTCTTTATGTAATCTTTGAAAATTCTTGCAAGAAAAAAAAAATAGCACAGAAGCAGGAAAAAGGGATATGGAGATACCGAACAGTATTCAATATCAAAGTCCATAAAACAATACAAAATAGGAGCAGAGCAAACACGGACCTCCGAAACATCGAAAGCAATATTGTTTAACTATATAAATTCAATTCCCTTGGCTCTTACCTTTAAACTTACATATACATCTGTATGCATTTATTCTGCTTTAAAATACATACTTTTTAACTACCTTATATATTACTATACTTTTTACTTTATATACAGGAAATACAATACACATCAAGAAGTTCTTATGTATGGCATGTCAAACGTTGCAATATTTGATAATCTTGTGATGTATATTCAAAATCTTGTGATGTATGTTCGAAATCTTGTGATGTATATTCAAAATATTGTGATGTATATTCAAAATCTTGTGATGTATGTTCGAAATCTTGTGATGTATATTCAAAATCTTGTGATGTATGTTCAAAATCTTGTGATGTATATTCAATATCTTGTGATGTATATTCTAAAACTTGTGATGTATATTCTATAATCTTGTGATGTATGTTCGAAATCTTGTGATGTATATTCTATAATCTTGTGATGTATATTCAATATCTTGTGATGTATGTTCAAAATCTTGTGATGTATATTCAATATCTTGTGATGTATATTCGAAATCTTGTGATGTATATTCTATAATCTTGTGATGTATGTTCGAAATCTTGTGATGTATATTCGAAATCTTGTGATGTATATTCAATATCTTGTGATGTATGTTCAAAATCTTGTGATGTTTATTCAATATCTTGTGATGTATATTCGAAATCTTGTGATGTATATTCTATAATCTTGTGATGTATGTTCGAAATCTTGTGATGTATATTCGAAATCTTGTGATGTATGTTCGATAATCTTGTGATGTATATTCGAAATCTTGTGATGTGTGTTCTACAATTCAGTGATGCGTGCAATAAAATTGCATGACGCAACAGAAAAGTAAGGACAATTTTCATTGGTTAGAAATAACGAAAGTAGCTGAAGCGTCGGGAAAACCATGCAGGTGAGAAAAAACACAATCATCAGTTTGTTTATTGCAGCACTTATTACGAGATGCACGAGTGTTGTTCCTGGTGACATGATGGAGATATTTCGGCCTGCTAGGGAAAAAACTCAGTAAACGTAGATATATTGAAAAAATTTGTAGGTACTTGTAACGATATGTCACGATGCTGCATTGTCAGATACAGTATTTATACATGCATGCTAAAAAGTTAAATCTCGTAGTAATCAATATAGCAGAAGAATAATGAAGAGTACATACTACAAAAACTGTGCAATTTGTAGCAAGATTAATTTTTGTTTAACAGCTGTTTTTATTACATTTTATTTCGTATTATTACTACCAAATACTGCTACCGTTTGTTAATGTTATGCACATGGTTATCTTGTACTTGCAAGTAAATGAAACATTTAAAAAAAAAATAATGAAAAAATAAGTCATTTAGGCTATTTGATAATAACATGCTAAATGAACAGGTTTTGCTTTTTAATTCTCCTTCACTCAGTCTTTGTATAATGTATATTTTTAGACGAGCTGATCGCCAACCAGGAGATCAGAATGATCGCATCTGCTCCTGCCACTTTAAGGATGGTAAGAAGGAGGGGGACTCTGCATATTTTGCATGGAATGAAGGATAGGCCATGGATTTCTCTGATCCTGAATGTACAAAAAGGTGAAATTATTTTTCAAAATGTGACCGACATCTTGTTTTTGGATGGTGGGTGGGTGGAGTTTAATTGAGAATATTTTACTAAAAAACTTTAAAAGGGTACATGTATAAACAGAGTAGCTTACAACTGAATAAAAAAATAATTCAAGTTTAATTATTTTACAAAGGAGGAAAAAACTCAAAAGTGAGGAGTCCCTGTCATCTTCACAGATGGACCAGTTGCAGATTCCACAAGCACCAAAATGTCAATATCAAGAAAAAGTAAAGCTCATTTAAAACACCAATGATGACAAATGACCAACACTGAAACATTTTCAATAATTTTTAATAATATATAAAGTTCTTTTAACTGTACATGATTTACAATATATTTTCAGTTGATATCAGAGCACAAATACTCAGTATCCTGCACATTTAACTGTACTCAAGAAATGCAGCGCCTCTCAACAGAAATACAACTGGAAAAGGAATTGCTTGCCCTAAGAATAGAGTCTAGTAAAAGGAAGCCAATATCAATCCACGATATTAAATACAACGAAGAGAAGGTACATTTAAAGGAATTCCAATTGTGATTTCCTATTTCCTAACAATTTCAGTTACTGTAATAAAAACTTGTTGCCATTGAGGGATGAACATCTTAGATTGACTGTTATGTTAACATATTTTGTTATTATTTGGGAGTGTTAGGTCTCTGATCAGCAGGGGCATTTTCTCTATATAAGAAGAAAATGGAGACTCCCTACCCACCCGATGTATTTTGTCGGACAGTTTTCTGTACATTGCAGGTAAATTTTTTATTTATTAACTTTCCAGCCTCTTATTGTATAGTACATTTTGGGGTTTGAAGTCAGTTTTTGCTTTTCTTTAATTTTTAAAAAAAATTATTTAAATTCTCCTTTTCTTAGAATAAAATTCAAAAAGTAGCTTCTGATTGTAAAGTATAAGACTACAGACATTGAACTTTGATTTGTTATCAAAAGGATTGATTTAAACTTGTCTAAATTAATTGTAAACAAAAATAAAAGGGGGCACCTGCTATTTCTTTAAGCGTTTTTCACTGGGGGGTGGGGAAACTTTTTTGTACATACTTGAGCAATAGGAGGGATTAGATAAGAATCAATTAGTATATCAGAGTCTTAAATAATATCCTTTGCATAAGCATAAAAAAATTCTATATCAGTCTTTTTAAAACCTTTGAATTTTGCTTAATTAACTACGATTTATCCAATTTTGGAGCTTTTTACCTAATTCTGGGTAGAATCCACCCTTATGAAATTATTGACTCAATTTTGACTTAATATCACTTTATTAACATTAAAGCACAAAAACAATTCATTGTACAAATATTTTATTTCTTACAGTCACCAATATATCCAAATATCATCACCGGCCCAGACGTCATTCACTCCTTTGAATTGTGCTGGTAGCAGTAAGGTGTCATCATTTGAGATGGTCACAGTATCCAATACACTGAAGTCACAGGACTCAAATTTCATACATGTTCACAGGTAGGTGTATAATCTTTGAAATTACCACAATTGACTAATTCTGGGACAGGTAAGTATGTAAGTATAGGAATGAGAGCACCAAATCCCCGGATGCACACATGGCTTTGTTTGTTATGGAACATTAAACCGAATACTGAATGGGTAGGCGTTACGCCATTGGCTGAAATCAGGTATTTAATTGTTTTCATTTAAAAGTAAAATTAATGACCTTTGAAATAAATGATGGGATGAGGGAATATTACAGAAACTATAGAAATGCCAGGGAAGATTTTAGGAGTGGGGGTTGATTTTTTATGCCGCGTGTTCTTTACTGCGAATCTCTAAAAGTTGAAAATAACTGCAATTTTGACCTATAAACGCCATGGGACCATGTATTTTTTTCAGTATTTTTTGTTAGGGCTTAGAACAAAGTTTGAAATGATGCTAAAGATTTTTCTGAAATTGTCATAGTAAAGTACTGAGAGGGCCTAAGGTTTGTATGGAGTTCTATGGGAAAATAATTAGTGGTCTTTTCCCTATACAAGATGTTGTCTGATGGCGTAGTGTAGAATGTAGCGTAGAATGTTTTCCAAGTCAGCTTAAATGCAAAGGTTTGTTTTAAAATTTATCATAATGACTTGCAAAAATTTAATGCAGTTAAATTTATTGTATTCTTGAAAGATTGACTGTAACACAATTTTTTTACACAATTACAAATAATCAAATTAATTTTTTTCCAACTTTTTTTCAGAGTCTCTGCCAAAATCTTTTGAGGATTTTTCCTCTGCTAGAGCATCCATGGATGCAATTGAAACAATCCAGGACATCCCAACACATATGGATAATCAGGCCATGGCCTACAGTATGTACAAAAGTTGCCATACTTTTAAAGCAGTAACTTGCGTGCCTCCAAATGGTGCACTTACATTTTGCTCCATGCTGTACCCAGGTTCTACTTCTGATGTAGCTATTGTACGTCACAGCCAAGTTTTACGAAAGTTCAAAGCTGGAGACCTTATTTTGGTGGTCAAAGGTTTCACCATTCATGACCAGTTGCCCCAGGATGTCTGCTTAATTATAAAAGCTCTTTTATCGACACGAGGCCAGTTTACCATACAAGAAGCAGCACTGTGTTACAAGATTGCTAAAGCACTTATTCATGTGGAAAGAGCCAACGAGAGGATAAAGAATTACAAGATTCTCCGTCACATACCATCTACTTACAGACCAATCTCAACAAAAATATTTCAACTCTGTTCTTGTCTAACTTGTAAACTTGCAAGCTCCACTTTTGAAAGAAATTACTTAAAGATACATGTACTTATTATAAATTTGCATTGGCGTGTGACAGTATACACTAAACAGTGAAGATATTCATACCAAAGTGCAAGGGATAAGCAAATTTTGATTTGTTATCAATGTCAATGGTTATATTTATTAACTTTGTAGTATGTTGTAATACATATACTTCAGAAAATGAAAATCCCTTTTGTTAGCATGGATTTATTACAAGAATGTTTGGCAATTCCATTCTTCATTTGACAATATAATTTGGAAGAGGGTTTACTTATAATTTTAAATCTCTAGTTTAAAGTATATTTACCTTTAAAGCACAACTCAACAAATTCATGTTTTCAACAATTTATCTATTAAGAAAGACCAAAATGTTACATTTTCACTTTGAGAATAACATCTTCAATTCATTAATAAAATGATTCTAAATTTTGATATTCTTTTTTTATGTAGTACATAGATTTTATTAATCATCATTGCTATTTAAAATAGTCTTATAAGCCAGAAGTTTTATGATGGATTGTGACATATCATATCATACATTTATGAGACTTAGGAACATTCAACACATTTAACATGATTACCCATTTTCCATTGTTAGAAAATTCTAGAGGTACAAAACTAAGTGTCAAGAAGTTCAAACCAGAACTCAGTTTTCCATCAGTGCTGGAATGAAAATGTTAATGTAGAAATCTATCAGCTTTGGAACATTTGCTGTCCATTCAATGTCTTTTACTATTCTAATCACAATGCAGTCTACTCTTGTCCACACAATTAAGTCGCAGAATGTTTTGTTACATATGTGTAGCTGGCCTTGAATTTGATGATAGTATGGGTGACTGGTTTTCAGGCACAGGGTATCTTGTTTAAGATCTAAAAAAAATCAAAAAACACTTAAGTTGTGTTATACCAGTACATATCCCCTCCTTTTTCAATATCTTCATACCATATTGAACAGCTGCACTTGTAAATTAATACATGTTTTGAAATCATTTACTCACCAAGATTTTTAATTTCAAAGTACTGGACAATACAGATTTTTAATGTTATTTACCTATGAAAAATCCTTCAAAGTTTGTGCCCCATCTGCTACTGTTGAAGACGATGCTGTATATGGACACTTCACCTCTACAATATTAGGAATGGCGTCTTTGGCTTCTGGAGTTTGATAAAATACACTGCATGTTGGTGGTCGAATAACTAAGCCATCAGGTGAAGCTCCCAACACTCCGGATTCATGCAACCATATCCTTTTCAGAAAAAATTATAATACTACTGAATGCAAACAAACCATAATACAATTGATTTTGTAATGCAAACAAAGTCTAAGTAGAGCTTTTATAATCCTTCCACTTCAAAAAGCAAATTTTCTGGAATATGTTGGTAACTGAATATTTATGCCCCGCCATGAATATGGCCGGGGCATATAGTGTTTGTCATGTCCGTCTTCCGTCCTTCTGTCCTTCCGTCCCACTTTGTGTTTAGCTCTGTTCAAAGCTAAGTTTCAAAGAAACTATCCAAGATATTTTCATCAAACTTCATATGCTGATAGATATTGATGAGAGCTATGCAACTACATTAACATTTTTTGACCTTGACCTGACTTTTCTTAAATAGTGTTTAGCTCAGTTTTAAACATACCATTCAAGATGGTGTTATCAAACTTTACATGTTGATACAAACTTGCATAGATGATGCATCTAGAGATGAACACTACCGGACATGCTTCGGATGCTGGATCTGACCTACATTTTCCAGATGAGTGACCAAATTAAAGTTTTTGGAGCAGGTCCATTCTTAAGGAACTATAAGCCCTACTTAGACCAAACTTGCTTGGATGATGCATCTAAGGATGGACACTACCAGACTTGCTTTGGATGCTGGACCTACATTTTTATTCCCAACTAACTATAAGCCCTGCCTGAACCAAACTGATCAAATTTTATACATGTACAAATTTCATGTTGCTTTACTAATATATCCTCGGCGGGGCATTCATGTCCTATGGACATATTTCTAGTTTTTTTTACAATTAGACTTCAGTAATTGATTTCTGTTTGTCACCAGGATAAGTCCTGCTATTTGTTTTGACACATTGAATGTTAACATGTCAGAGGTTGAATGAATGTTATTTTGTGCTGTATACCTGACTGCTCTACAGCTGCATCTAAGTCCTTTTCATACTTTCTCAAAGCATCATCTTCATGAGTGATACCCCATGCAACAGCCTTGATGGACTCCAGATTGTAAGCCGACATCAGCTGTTTCTTCAGTGACAATGTCAATCTGGAGAAGAAAATATGATTTTTGGTTATTAATCTTATATTTCCTGCATCTTTATGTACAAATATCTAGTCATTACAGTCGAACCTCATTATCTCAAACTCAATGAGACCAAGAAAAATGTTGGAAATATCCGTGGATTCAAGAATAACACATAAAGAGTTATCAAGAATAAAATGTCCCAGTCTTTTATAAATGGTTTGGACTTCAAAATTACTGTGACATATCCATGAAATATAAGATAATGGGTTTGAGATAACAAAGTTTGACTGTAATTTTAAAAGTCTTTTTCGCAAAAATTTAATCACACGTCTTACCGCCTTTGCTTAGAACTGAGAACTGCACCAAAGTTGGAAGCTGATATGCTATATTTCCTTACAATCGACCACATTGGGTTGTTTCGTTGCCAATGCAGCTCTTTTAATGGATTCAGGGATAATGCATGCTGTAACCATACCATAGGGGTATCAGAATGAACATACTCTGGTGATGTTAACAGGTCTTCAATGAGAGGTACAGGTGGACCAGGTTCACATGGCTCTGGTTCAAGAATCCAATTCAATGCTGAAAAATTTCATTACTTGTGTCATTCTCAAAAATATCATCCATAATATCCATATCACATATACCAAGTATTTATTTAAGAGTCCATACATTTCATTTTAGTGAACACTGTCATGGGTTTTTGTAATGTATGCATTACATATCAAATTTACAACTCACTTGCATATATTTGTTCAGAATTGTTCCTGTATATAATTTTGCACGTGGCATTCTTAGTGTGAAAATGCCATGTAAAAATTGGTGCAAATGTACAATTAATATTTACTTAATTATTAACAAGGTTTTATAATGACAGAGTATTTAAATAATAGAAGAATGATCTGATAATTCGCAAGAATATGAAACAAAATATTTTTTTTAATGCAATTGAATAATTTATTTTTCCTTTCAAAAATGTATGCTCATGTACAAAAATGCTATCATATTTATAATATTGTCTTTCCAATTATTCAAAGGTTGTTATTATACAATTATTGCTGTGTTTTGAGGTCAATACAATGATTTAGCCATCTGAGGAGTACAATATTCACCGAGCCCGGAGGGCGAGGTGAATATTGTACTTCGAAGATGGCTAAATCATTGTATTGACCGAAAAAAACAGCAATAATTGTTTTATTATATGATTCACTAATAAAATGATAAAACCCATTACTTGTTTGCATTTGATTAAGTCCTATCCAAATACAATTAAGAGAGAAGCAGAATTAAAATGTTAATAAACCTTACAGGTCGTATTTATTTTTTTGTTAAGTTTTTTTTTTAAAATCAATTTTAGTTGCCATGAAAAAAAATTATGTCAGTCTTTTTTCTAGTATAGAGTTTTAAAGGAAGGAGTATTATCAGGGAAAACTGACTGCCAAAAAGTAAAAATTGTTTTTCAGTAAAAGTGTTGGAGGAGTGTCCATGCATCCCCTCTTATCACCCTCACCCGAAAATATATATTCGCTTAACTTATCTTCACATGAAAAAAAGTTATAGTAGTTTAAATAGCTTTCCAAATTCAATTTGTATCAATTTGGAATATCCCGATCTATTTTTAGATCAATGTAGAGGAAATAAATTCTTGTATTGACCTGGAACGTCACGTGCAGGTCAATACAACGTAGTATTTTTCTAACATAGTTGGATCTCAGCCAATCAGAGAGATGAAAACTATTCAATCATATAATAATAATATTTATTACATAATATGTTCAAAAATTGGGCAATATACATAGCCAACTATATTATACTCCTCATCTTTGTACATTTGTTCACAATTAAAATTAACCATCGTTCAGTAACAAAATAACAGTTTCATAATACTCGTAATATAAAAATCAAATCAAACTTAAATAACAACAATAGTGACACCGAAATCATAACTTCCTTCTTATATTTTACCAATAAACCTTCCAAGGTGCAAAAAACACTGGTCACTTTCATCAAAGGGTCGGTTTAAAGCACTTCAAATATGAAGCAAATTTTTTAACAACTGATTTATTTATATTTAATGATTGATCATTTTTTAAAAAAAAAAAAAAAAACAAGAGGCCCATGGGCCACATCGCTCACCTTTGTCACTGTGGCTAGGAAAAAGTAAAAATTGGTTTTTTATTGAAAAGTTTAAATCCAAAAGTAGTCCCTTGACCAATCATGGCTTTGCTTTTCTTGAGAAGGTTATTTTTAAAGAATTTTCCTATATATTTCTATATAAAATTTGATCATCCTTTGTGGCCACGTCCTACCCCTGGGGAACATGATTTGAACAAACTTGAATCTACACTACCTAAGGATGCTTCCATATAAATATGATCAATCAGGGTTTTGCTGTTCTTGAGAAGAAGATTTTTAAAGATTTTTCCTTTATATTTCTATGTAAAACTTTGATCTTCCATTGTGGCCCCGCCCTACCCCGGGGGTTATGATTTGAACAAACTTGAATTGACACTACCTGAGGATGCTTCCATATAAATAGGATCAATTATGGCTTTGTCATTCTTGAGAAGAAGATTTTTAAAGAATTTTCCTATATATTTTTATGTTAAACTTTGGTCAGCCATTGTGGCTCCGCCCTACCCCCGGGGGTCATGATTTGAACAAATTTAAATCTACACTACCTGAGGATGTTTCTCCATAAGTTTCATTTTTCCTGGCACAGTGGTTCTTGAAAACAAGATTTTTAAAACATACCATCAAATTTTCATTAATTCCCAATTATCTCCCCTTGAATGAGGGTGTGGCCCTTTATTTGAACAAACTTGAATCCCCTTCACCCAAGGATGCTTTGTGGCAAGTTTGGTTGAAATTGGTCCATGGGTTCTAGAGAAGAAGTCGAAAATATGAAAAGTTTACAGACAGACAGATGGACAGACAGACAGACAGACAAACAGCTAGATAGACAAAATGTGATCAGAAAAGAGCTAGAAATGAAACATTCCTCACCACAAAAGCCAGAAGAATATAGGGACCACCACCAGTAACATGTTTCTGGGAAGAACCAAACCATGCAGAGATAAATATCAATAGTCCTGAATCTTCGATGCAGGACCAAGTACGAGAATTGCTACAAACACTACTCCGGAGACTTACCTATTATCCTATGATGTAACGTACTTTGTCCACTGCAGCTGGTTCCCTCATAAGCTGGTAGCGAGGACAGTTCAGGATGTCCTGTCAACTTTATTCCTCAACTTCCTGTCTTGGACTGAAAAGCAATAAGTGGAAATCTTTAGTGTTGCCTAGTGACTTTGAATTAAAAAGAAAGTTTTTAGATTGTGAAGGGGGGGGGGGTACTGATGTTGTGCATTTTAATTAAATGTACGAAATCTGTATTTCACAGTTTAATGCATTCATGTATTTTGTGAATTGTCTTAGGATTCATGTAATAATTGTTGCTATGTATTATTAAGCACTAAATCTATTCAACTGCATGTGTAAATGGGGAAAATGTGGATATGTAAATGATGTATAATTGCAATGTGTAAAATGTGACATTTTCTTATATGAGGGAGTCTGTTCATGTAATTTTTTTTTCATTAATTATTTTATTTATCTTGATAAAATTATTTCAATTAACAATATTGTTTTTCTTACCAGTCTGATGAACTCAACAAAGGTTACAGAGGTGAATGGTAGAAATATGGGTATTACAGGTGTCAAAACTCTTCGTTGATGACAGACTGCATGCCGCACTGTAAAATCACCATTTTGGATCTTTAAAAGGGGAGGCTACTCCTGAAATCAAAGAAATTGTCATAAAAATGAGTACCGGTAACCTGATTTTCTTTAGGTCTCACACAAGGAAATAATTTCACTATATGTTACTATATAGCTTTAATTAAATAAATTAATTAACTAGACTCTCAGCAGATAATTCATGAATGAGAAAAAAGATTAATGCTTAGACAAAATTTGAGATCAGAAAAAATATACCCCTTATGCAGCTTTTAAGAAAGAAAATTGAGACTAAACATACCTATACCCCGAAATACACATGGGCAAACAGCCAACACACCATCAAGGAAGTTACATCGATCACACCTAAAAAAAAAAGAGTTCCCTTTGATTCAGTGGCACAATTCTGCTGATATGATATTCCTAGTGCATGAGTCCAACATTAAAACTGTAGACCTACGTAAAGTTCCTGAAAATGAAAAAAGAAAAGAAATATTATTGTCTCTATATACATCATACATAGAACTACATTTGTTCATTTTGATTGGCTATCTCCTTGCATAAGACCTTTAAGGGGTAATTTTATGATATTTACCATGTGCACTGATTGCCATAAAACTAAAGAAAAAATACCAGCCTTACAAAGTCACTTAACCATGACCTTTGACATACCTTACTAAGAATACCCTGGACAATTTGGTTTAACTTAAGACTTCTGAATTTTTAAATGCAGGTTTTGATAAATTAACCATTTAATATACTTATGAGCTCATAAAACTGTCCTTTAAAACTGTATGATAAAGAGTGTAAAAACTTTGAAACATGTTTGGAAAGTATTATCACACATGTGATATGGGATAAATCATCACCACAGAAAGATCAAAGAAAATCACTGCAGATATGCGACAATAATTCTTATCATTGTTTATTGTATGTCAAGTCTAGAATATGATATATCATTACAAATATTATGATTTTTAGCCGGGCACATTGCTCGTAGAGCAATGCTCAGCTATAGCGACGGTGAGCAACAGAAAATGCTGCTTCTTCACCGCCAAATTGAGTTTACGAGTAAAAGTATGGTACGTGACCAGCCGCTGTTGAGAAAACAAAATCACCTTAAGAAATAGTAAATTGAATATTTTTATCATAATATTAAATTGTTTAATATTTTTTCCTGGCTCCTTTGACTAATATTTTACAAAGTAATTCAACGGGTGCAAAAGGTTTTCACCAGGTATCCCTGTCTGCATCATATTCTATAAACAATATAATTAAAATTAGATGTTAGATCGGCTCGCATACTCAACACACTAACATCTAACAGGTCATCCCATTGAGGGTCACGTAAGAGGTTAAATTCGGAACGCCTCAAGATTTATTTGCTTCAACAATATATGATGATTTGCCAGCTGCGATTTGATTAATTGATAGAATTTGACCTCTGACGTGACCCTCAACGGGATGTTGTTAGATGTTAGTGTAGCGAGTATGCAAGCGGATCTAACATCTAATTTGAATTAGATTGATTCTATAAATAAAGGTTGTACTAGCTATCAGGCTAACACAAATGCAGGGAACATCATTAATGACTTGATGCAAATCTCACCGCTGAGGACACATCAGTGCAGAGACGTTTGACCTTAATCTTGCTGCATCGGTGTTTATTTACTTCTGTTTGTATATAAAACCGGATTACCCCAAAACGATATGTGATAAATATTTTTCGCTGTTAATTTCTAGCTATATTTTATTTTATTTTTAAAACTATTTAATATTATACATGCCATTGAGATATTTTTGTGTGTATTACATATTCTCTAAACGTCTGAACGTGATTTTAAACTGTCACCACAGTCCTTGTTCATTATCCTGTAAATGAGCCCGGCTCAATACATTTACTATAAAAATAATTGGACAAATTTGTGAATGACAATATTCAATGATGCATAGCAATTAATCTTTTCCTGACATTCACATTCTCCTAAAAATTTGTCGTGTTATTTATTTATTTATTGCAAAGTCGTCCCTGGACTAGTGCTACGGTCAATGCAGCTGCAATGGGCCATGCAATTTCGAACCCTGCGTGGTGAGAGTTTGTCCCGAGACACAGTTAGATTATTCTAACTAGCACCAATATAGAATAAATCATACCGATTAATCAACATCACTACAATATGAGGACGTAAAAATAGGATAAAACATCCTTTAGTCCAGCAATAACTGAATAAGCCACTAAATTGTTTTTGATGTACCTTCAAACAAATCAAATTAATGTTCTTGATTCCCACTTTTCACGTTATGACTGACTTAGTGCTTCTTGATACCAAAACAATTTTTCTATTACCTATAATTTTGACTTTAGGTTGAATTCGCCAATTTCATGCTTGCGAAGTTGTGTCAATGTGTGCATTACGACCGCTCCGGCTACTTTCGTTATTTCTAACCAATGAAAATTGTCCTTACTTTTCTGTTGCGTCATGCAATTTTATTGCACGCATCACTGAATTGTAGAACACACATCACAAGATTTCGAATATACATCACAAGATTATCGAACATACATCACAAGATTTCGAATATACATCACAAGATTTCGAACATACATCACAAGATTATAGAATATACATCACAAGATTTCGAATATACATCACAAGATATTGAATATACATCACAAGATTTCGAATATACATCACAAGATTTCGAATATACATCACAAGATTATCGAACATACATCACAAGATTTCGAATATACATCACAAGATTTCGAACATACATCACAAGATTATAGAATATACATCACAAGATTTCGAATATACATCACAAGATATTGAATATACATCACAAGATTTTGAACATACATCACAAGATATTGAATATACATCACAAGATTTCGAATATACATCACAAGATTTCGAACATACATCACAAGATTATAGAATATACATCACAAGATTTCGAATATACATCACAAGATATTGAATATACATCACAAGATTTTGAACATACATCACAAGATATTGAATATACATCACAAGATTATAGAATATACATCACAAGATTTCGAACATACATCACAAGATTATAGAATATACATCACAAGTTTTAGAATATACATCACAAGATATTGAATATACATCACAAGATTTTGAACATACATCACAAGATTTTGAATATACATCACAAGATTTCGAACATACATCACAAGATTTTGAATATACATCACAAGATTTTGAATATACATCACAAGATTTCGAACATACATCACAAGATTTTGAATATACATCACAAGATTTTGAATATACATCACAAGATTTCGAACATACATCACAAGATTTTGAATATACATCACAAGATTTCGAACATACATCACAAGATTTTGAATATACATCACAAGATTATCAAATATTGCAACGTTTGACATGCCATACTTATGATGATATTACAAATTCCTCCAAAACTGGCAAAAAATTACACCTGAGTGAATAATAGTTCAACCTTCAGAGATATCTATAATTAAAATAAAAACTTAAAAATCTCTTTTCAACACTTTTAAGACCACAGACACGTGACCAATGGTTGTCGTTACATCTCCTTTCTTCTGAGATTTTATAGACATTACCTTTGCAAACTGATGAACTCTTAGTAGTCATGCCCTTACTTCAAATTAAATTTCTAGCACATACCGTCCAAAAGTTAATGTTAAAGTAAAAGTGTGGAATTGTTGATTTTTTCACAATGGATTAAATGTATCAGATCCATGTTAACGCCGCGTATTCAAAGATTGAGGGGTAATATGAAAACCATCATTCATTCTGTGTTCAATAATCCAGAAGTGAAAAAAAAAATAGATAGATTATATGATCAGTACGTACTGGTCCTTGTCGACAAAGCAGGTAACAACATTGTCTTCGTTTGT
Source organism: Saccostrea cuccullata (assembly GCF_032062105.1). Classification (NCBI taxonomy): domain Eukaryota; kingdom Metazoa; phylum Mollusca; class Bivalvia; order Ostreida; family Ostreidae; genus Saccostrea; species Saccostrea cuccullata. The sequence goes on along the minus strand of NW_026931305.1, from coordinate 31,263 downwards.
AAGTCTCATTAATTGTATTTTAGAAGAACTTTTAAGATTTAATTCTACAAGTGGTAATCCTACTTATACTCATACTTCCCATTCTAAGGAAGAAATTCTTCAAAATTGTAGGTCAGTTTTAAATATTTTTAATATTCCACAGAACAAAAATGAATTTGAATTACCCGATATATATTGGATTCCAAACAAAGACACATTGCGGATTCCAGTAAATGTTCATTCAAATCTCTTTTGTACTCCGCACTAAAGTATTGACAGTAGAGAAGGAAAAACTCTTAGTGTACTGCGCAACAATATATTCAAAAAGTGGGGTGAACCAGGATTTTTGATTTCAATGACAGCTGCTTTTTTAATAAAACGGAACTTGTAAATTTACAATGGTCATTGGTCATTTGCAAAATTATTTTGTTAAAACACATTGCACACACAAGTACTCTGAAGTTGACGTGAAAGAGATGCTTGAGTTACTGATCGACAATATCTGTTTTGTTTGTTTTTTGGGTTTTTTTTTTTTTGAAAACCACATATTCCGACAATAAATTGGAATTCCCATAGGTACCAATTGCGCTCCGTTATAAGTAAATCTATTTTTATATTCACATGAAACAGAATTTGTGCGAAGTCTAATGCGTGAAAAGAAGAAAATACTTTCTGTGGCCTTCAACTCAACATTTAGATATATCGACGACGTATTGTCAATTAACAATGGTAATTTTCATTCCTACGTCGATACGATATATCCTTGTGAGCTAGCTTGAGATGAAAGATACCACAGAGTCTGACACATCTGTCTCACACATGGATATTTTACTTGAAAAAAGACGTTAATGGTAATCTAACAACCAGGCTTAATGATAAATGTGATGACAAACTTTTCTATCGTCAAATTTCCTTGGTTATGCAGCGATTTACCTTCATCACCTGCAAACGGTGTGTATATATCTCGGTTGATTCTCTACATATGAACAATTTCTAAAACGAAGTAAATTAATGACAAGCAAGTTAATGAAATAAATAACAAGAATATCGGCAGTCTCATTTGAAGTCAATATTTCGATAATTCAATGGTTGACACAATGACATTGTCAGCAAATGCAATTTATCAAATTGAAACAAATGCTGACTAATGTTTTTCGTGCTTTTTGTTAGTCCGTTATTTGTGCATCGAGTTTGCGGAGGATTTTCCTGTTATTTCCCAGTCGTGACAGGGAGAACATGGCAGGTGTGACCGGTCAGCAGGGGATGCTCATTCCTCTATGGCACCTGATTCCATCTCTGATGTTTCCGAGGTTCGTGTTTGCTCTGCTCCTTTATATTTTGTATTGTTTTATGGACTTTGATATTGAATACTGTTGGTTAATATCTCCATATTCCCCTTGTGTAAAAGTGTGTCAAACTAAATATTAAAGGTCAATATTAAAAGGTCAAAATTGATTGTACACAAAAAGGTCTTGTCACAAAAATACACTTGTAAAATATGAAAGCCGTAGCCTTACCCAGTCATGGGCATGGGCAAGGTTCAAGTTTTGCGGACAAATATACAAACAGACAAGCGGACAGGTAAAATGCTATATACCCCAGAAACTTTGTTTACGGGGGCATAACCCCGGAAATTTCGTTTACGGGGGCATAAGTATATCATGTAAAGTAACAACTTTTTCATCTTCTAAAATTTTTTTTCTATTGGTAAAAAACTCCTAAAATCACCATATGTATTTTTTATGTACATGATAGAACGGGGAAAACGATACTACATGTGCCTTTTTTTGGAAAGATGGGAACTTATCATTATTTTTTTTTTTAGTTAATCATGTTTTATGCTACAATCCCTATTTTGTTAACACTAGCAAACGACAAAAGACATTTTACAGGTTTTGAGCTAACCACTTTTTGTTTTCCTTGTATCATACATAAAGGTCAGAGGCAATTTAATTTAGTACTTATTTTTACAAATTAAATCATCCCTATTTTTTTTAAAGAAGTTTGAAACTTCATTCATAGAAAATCAAATATTTTTATACGATTTTTTTCTATGTTGGAACCCTTTTTCGTGCCCGTTTTAAAAATAGGGATAAAAAACGTTAAACTTTTGAAAAATGATGTATCCAGGGTAAAATCAAAAAGATTCCTTATTGATTAATAACGGAAACTTTTCTTTCTGACACCATATATGTCAGCTAGAAATGACCCATACTACCCATAGTCCTCTGCCTCTCCGCACATAGAGATTTGAGATTTGGTGTGGTACAAACGAACTCTGGCGGAAGTTTGGAAATAACCCTTTTTAAGAATTAAAATGGCAACTATGGAAACTTATTTACTGGTATAAAATTTAATAAAAGTTTCTATGAATTCTCGTATCTTTGCTCTTATAGCCTTTGGGTTAGAACATTTTGATACCGTTTTCCTCTAGTGGAGATAAACAGTTTGTATCATTAATGCAAGGTATTTTATCGCTTTGATTTCGTTATTTTAGCTTAAAAGCTTTCAGAAATTAACACTTTAAAGCATAAGTCAGCTTGATATTACCCGCTTGCATATGCCTAATAAGAATATTCCTTCTAAAATGAATTGTTTTGGCATCAAAAAATGACAAGGGGGTCATTATTCTACGGGGTCAATTTTCTACAATGCACACGGAGGAATATGACCCCAAGGCCATGATTTCTACAGAAAAAGGGGTCATTTTTCTACATAGAATATTGACCAGGGGGTCAAATTTCTACGTAGAAAAATGACCCCCGGTCAATATTCTACGGGGGTCACTTTTCGTCGTTACACCGGCATGCAAGCCAAATTTTGACACCATTTAGATGCGGATTTAATATATTATCAAGGTGAAAAAAAAATAGAATACATCCCACTATCTTAAAAGATCAAGAAAATTATTTTGTAATTTGGGGACGACCATTTGATTCTGAGGGGGTGATTGCAGATTTTGAAAATAAATTATCTGTCTTCGAAAATGATGAAAATAAATAATCCGTCCTTGATGGACAAGAATATAAATAACCTGTTCCTGACCAGTGTCATATTTCACCACCCCCACCCCACCCCGAATTAGAGTTTTGGTCTAATCACTATGTTAAGTTTTGTTTGTCGGACTTATTTCAGAGGGAATGGATGGTGTAACACCCCCATACTAGTATTTTTATGTACATGTATACCTTATGCGGCCAATCTTTAGATATTAACAAAAGCGGAAAATGATATCAAATATCGAAATATAAGAATGATAGACTAGGAAATCATGTAATTTTGATAATTTTTTTTTACCATAAAAATTCTCAGAAGCTGGAAGGGGGTGGGGAGGTACACCATCCATTCGACAGGTGCCTGTGACTTACCGGTATTTCGGTGAAGAAAATAAATATCCTGTCCTTGGTCTTATTGGAAATAAATAATTTATCCTTTACCGACATATAAGAATAAATAATTTGACTCGGAACCCCCCCCCCCTTTTTCAGATTCAAATGATTATCCCCTTTCGAAAAAACTATTCGCTGATGTAATTTAGAGATGAATTTATAACATATCGAGAAAGTTGTTCGCAATATTAATGAGATCATTTTCTCCCAAGGCTTATCATAAAGAGATGTTTTTTTTTAAATTTGATGCAGTCACTAATAAATCTAATTTTATTGTAGTAGAGGATGGAAATGAAAAGTTTAGTCCATAAAATTTTTTTTTCTACAAGTGTAAATAATGGCTGCGCAATGGGGTGGGGGATAGGGTGCGCTCAATCTGATAAAAATCAGACCTTTGTTACGCTCCGAAATTTTGATGGTCGCTGTACCAAGATCTGATATTAGAAAAAGCATGTATCTCGGGACGACAGACATCCTCGGATACTCACGGATGATCTCGTCTTTTACTCGTGAACTGACGATCGAGTAAATGTCGAGATCAGCCGACGATGGGTGACTGACACTCCAACCAATAGATCGGAATGCACACGCAGAAGGATAAAACGTACGCTGAACTAGGACCTGAGGTCCCCTGCTCAGTTCACGACTATCGGGCCTGTTTACTCCGCTACAAAATGTAGTTCGTTGCATACGTAAAGTGAAAATAGAATAAATCGTAATACTGTGAAGCCTTTAAAGTGTAAAACAAACAACTTTTTAAAAGGAATAACCATCTGATGGGTATTAGAAAAGATAGAGGGGGTGGAGGGTGGGTGCTGAGCAACATTAACTGCAATTTTATGCGATATATGATATATAAACGTTTAACATTTATGGATTACGTTAGGTGACCTGTGGTCTCCCCTATGATTTTATTCCAGGTAACGTTATAGTACACATCAGTAGGGGACAAGAGTAAGATGACCATAGAATGAGTAATATTGTACATCAGTAGGGGGACCAGAGGTCACCTTATATTGTACATCAGTAGGGGGACATCAGTAGGGAGAGCAAAGGTCATCTTATATAGTACATAAGTAGGGGGACCAGAGGTCACCTTAAACTGTACATCAGTAGGGGAACAAGAGGACACCTTAATGTACATCAGTAGGGGGACCAGAGGACACCTTATTTGTACATCAGTAGGAGGACCAGAGGACACCTAATATTGTACATCAGTTAGAGGACCAGTGTGTCACCTTATATAATACATCATTAGGTTGACCAGAAGTCACCTTATACTGTACATCAAAAGGGTACATCAGTAGGGGACTAGAGGTCACCTTATACTCTACATCAGTAGGGGGACCAGAGGGCACCTTATACTGTACATCAGTAGGGGGACTAGAGGGCATTTCTACATATGTAGGGGGACCAGAAGACACCTTATATTGTACATAAGTAGGGGACAACAGAAAGGGGGCCAGAGAACACCTTATATTCTACATCAGTAGGGGGACCAGAGGTCACCTTTAATTCTACATATCTAGGGGGCCAGAGGTCACCTTAAATTGTACGTCAGAGGGGGGGGGGGGGCAGAGGTCACCTTATACTGTATATCAGTAGGGGACATCAGTAGGAGAGCAGAGGTCACCTTATATTGTACATAAGAAGTGGGACCAGATGTCACCTTACATTGTACAGCAGTAGGGGGACCAGAGGTCACCTTAAATTGTACATCAATAGGGGGACAAGGAGTCACTTTATATTTGGGGGACCAGAGGCAACTTTATATTGTACATCAGTTGTAGTAGGGGGACCAGAGGTCACCTTAAATTGTACATCAGTAGGGGGACCAGAGGTCACCTTATACTGTACATCAGTAGTGGGAGCAGAGGTCACATTTAATTCTACATATGTAGGGGGACCAGAGGTCACCTTATATTGTACATCAGTAGGGGACAACAGTAAGGGGACCAGAGAACGGCTTATATTGTACATCATTAGTGGGACCAGAGGTCACCTTATATCCTACATCAATAGGGTGACCAGGAATCACCTTATATTACACATCAGTTGGGGGACCAGAGGCAACTTTATATTGTACATTAGCTATAGTAGGGGGACTAAATGTCACCTTATTTTGTACATCAGTAGGGGACATCAGAAGGGGAGCAGAGGTCACCTTATATTGTACATAAGAAGGGGGACCAGAGGTCACCTTATATTGTACAGCAGTAGGGGGACCAGAGGACACCTTAAATTGTACATCAATAGGGGGACCAGTAGTCACTTTATATTGTACATCATTTGGGGGACCAGAGGCAACCTTATATTGTACATCAGTAGGGGGACCAGAGGACACCTAATATTACACTTTAGATCAATAGGGGGACCAGAGGACACCTTATATTGTACATCAGTAGGGGACATCAGTAGGGGGACTAGAGGTCACCTTATATTGTATATCAATAGGGGGACCAGAGGTAACCTTATATTGTATATCAGTAGGGGGACCAGAGGACACCATATATCGTACATTGGTAGGGGGACTAGGGGTCACCTTATATTGTACATCAGTAGGGGGACTAGAGGACACCTTATAATGTACATCAGTAGGGGGATCAGAGGGCACCTTATATTGTACATCAGTAGGGGGACCAGAGGGCACCTTATATTGTACATCAGTTGTTGAACCAGGGGACATCTTTTATTGTACACCAGTAGGGAGACCTGGGGACATCTTATATTGTACATGAGTAGGGGGACCAGGGGTCACCTTATATTGTTCATCAGTTGGGAGACCAGAGGACACCTTATATTATACATCAGCAGGGGGACCAGGGTCATCTTATATTGTACATCAGTAGGGGGTCCATAGGACTTCTTATTTTGTACAACAGCAGGGTGACCAGGGTACATCTTATATTATTCATCAGTAGGGGGACCAGGGGTTCTTGGTTTGAACACCAGTAGGGTGACCAGAGGTCACCTTATATTGTACATCAGTAGTGGGACCATAGGACACCTTTTATGTACATCAGTAGGGGGAACAGAGATCACCTCATATTGTACATAAGTAGGGAACATCAGTAGGGGGACCAGGGGTCACCTTATATAGTACAACAGTAGGGGGCCAGGGGTAACCTTATATTGTACAACATTAGGAGGACGAAAGGACACCTTATATTGTACATCAGTAGGAGGTTTATAGTAGGGGGACCAGAGGTCACCTAATATTGACATCAGTAGGGGGACAGAGCCTTCAGTTCAGTTTTAACGTTCGTTACTAGGTGGACCAGAGGTAAACTAATATTGTACAACAATAAGTTGACCAAAGGTTTCATTATGGATACTTATGGTCATCTTTATATTGTACAACAGAAAGGGGACCATAGATCACCTTATACTGTACAAAAGCAGACGTCTGATTATATTATACATCATAAGGGGAAACGGAGGTCACCTTATACATCAATAGGGGGTCAGAGGTCACCCTATGTTGTAGATCATTATGAGGACCTTAGGTCACACTATATTTTACATCACAAGGGGGACCAGAGGTCACCTTGTATTGTACATAAATATGGAGACCAGTGGTCCCCTTTGTTGTACATTTTTAAAGAAATCAGACATAAAAAATATTATATGAATGCAGAGAGATAACGCATCAACGATTCTAGACTCGTCTTAACCAACAAACACCTAAAAAGAAAACAAGGGCGGACCAGTGGGTACAGATAAAATGCATATTAACGAGATGCCAGACGTTCACTTAAAAACACGACAAGAGGCTATGGATCTTATAGGTCATTTGAACATCTTGTAAACTTTAAAACTTTCATTTCAAATAAGCGGTAATAATTAGCAATAATTAGTAGTGTTCATTGACCACAAAAACCCTCATCCTGAGGTCATACATTTCACAATTTTGAAAAAAAGGACCATTGTTCATAAAAAAAGATTGGTTTGTACCAAAGAACAAATTTCAAAGCATTAATTCAATTACAGTATTGTCTACAAATGAAATGGTACCACTGAGCCAGGGGCCTTGAAATTTATAATTCTGGAAGACACTCCCTTGCTTGTCATAACTATATGAAGTTAGTTTACTTAATATCCAGGAGCAGAGAGGAAGATTTTTTAAAAGAATGAAGGAGGCTGGGGGACAACAAATTAACCACAAATTAACCATCAGTTTTAACTTATTTTTTTAGATACGGTATCATAAGCTGTCAACTATCATTTTGCAAAGAAAAAATTCATACATTTTAGTTTTTAAAATTTGATCATTTTTGTATATCTTTATATGGAGCTCTTCTTTTAAAGGAGATCAAAATAGTCTGAAAATGGCTGCCACCCCTCAGCCTCTTTAATGAATATAAACTTTACAGTTTATATAGCCCCAGCCAGCGTAACACCGGAACCCCTGACCTTTGGGTCACGAATTTCAAAACTTTGGAGAGAATACCCTTCCTCATCACAACTTTGCATGTAGTTAGTTTGTTTAATATCCAGGGGCAGAGGGAAATATTTTCAAAGAATAAATGCATTTCATAATTATTATTATTGTCGTTATAGGTATTTCCTGTGTGAACAGAATGGTGGATCTGTGTGGTTTTTATGTCACGTGACATGGTCATATAAATAGCAGGTGCATGCTTAAAAAGTTACTCTACCGCTCGTACAGAACGTGTAATGGAATCCAGTAAATTAGGCACACACACATATATATGTATGTATATAAGTATTATTTAATGATTAAAAATAACGTGTGTTGAAATGAATACAAATGTGTTAAATTTGTAATAAACGTTCTGACGAGCAGCATTCCATACATATGAGTTGATTATTCTTTCAATACAGAATAAAAAGTATAATTAATTTATATTCGGACAGACAAAGTGAGAGAGATTATAAATTAATATAAATTTTATAGCCTGTCCTAACCCCAGGGCCCCTGACCCTGGGACAATGAATTTCACAATTTTGGTATGGAGTCAATGCTTATAATAATTATGCCAACAGTTCGACGGCTTGATGTTATTGAGTAAAGAATATTTTTAAAGATTTCATCAATTGTAGTAATTACGCCCAAACATTCTTGCCTTAGGGGGTGGAGGGCAGGGACCATGAATTAAAAAAAAATTCCCTTTCACCCATAGATGCTTTATGCCAAAATTGGTTGTAAATGGTTGAGGGATTACAGAGAAAAGCTGAAAATGTTCAAATGTTAACGCACAATGCACAGCGCACGACGCCAAAAAAAAAAAAAAAAAAAAAAAACTGATAGCAATAAGTCACATGCGTTGATTCAGGTGACCAAATAAGGAGTCCTTTGGTCTCAATATTTATGTAAAATATTAGGTGTCTTCTGGTCTCCCTGTTGACATACAATATAATATTATAAGATGACCTCTGGTCTTCTTATTAATGTAAAATATAAAGTATCTTCCGGTTTCTTCATTGTCGTTCAAAATAGTGTCATCATTAGTTTTTAATGATGTATAATGTGACCTCTTGTCTCCCTACTGATGTACAAATTACGAGGGCTGTTCAATAAATAATGTCCTGAACTGTATGACATACAATACCAAGCTTGAATTTATAACAATTGATGTGACTACTTTTCATCACATAGTTTAATTGTGAGAAGCTGGAAAACAAGGGTATTCGAGACACTGCATTAAAAATGAATTGTAAAGAATCAGTAAACTAAAGTAAAATTAAACCGTCCATTAAAGCTGCTGTAAAATTTGTTAAGAATCCCAAAGAAATACTCAATGAAATATGTAAAAATTTACTGCAATCAATGTTTGTTTTATAGACAATTGAGCAGGTGAATTTCACTGATAAAATGTATATAATGGGCATCAAAAATGAATACCGTACTTGCAAACAAAAATTAAACAAATAATGTACTGTTTGCCAAATTTCAACAAATAATCACTGATGGTGTATGATTGACTATACGACACATAACAAAGAATGGAGGCGTACAAGGCAAGGACAGTTCCGCGCTCTGAAAAAAGATATTTCTCAATTCGAAAAGTAGTATTTTTTCAAAATTTTATGGTTTATATCATCTTTTACATATCAAATTCTTTATTTCATTGTTTTAATAATTTATGAATAATTTATTTTTTATTCATGTTTTTATGACATTTGAAAACAAAAAAAAAAAAAAAAGAAAAAGCTTCATGTATGATTCGAACTCTCATCATAGCTCAGGTTTAGTCCAAGACCAACCGCTTTAAATACTACCGGTACGCTACGAAGTATATGCACTATTGACGTCTTTCAGTGTGATTTAAATGAAAGGGTTTGTAACATTTCCATCATTTAAGCGTTCACGAAGAATGGAGACTTGACCCATTCATGTTCAAAATTCGTTTTTTATAGCTCTATTAAACCCATTTTCCACTAAATATGCTTAACTGTCAACTTTGAAATAAATATTATCAAATGATAAGTCGTTCAGAAAAATAAAATGATAAAATATTTTGAAGATGACATTACTGAGAACATGATTTTAGAAAAATATAGCTTTTTCGTGGATTTTGAAAATTGAAAAACATTTTGTCTCAGAACGGGAGATTGTACACGCCTTATACGCCCTCTTTCAAAATACACATCATTTCGGGAGTAGTTCACACTGTTTTAAAACGTTTGACAAAAAAAGCTTATTACTCAAAAGTAACTCTAAAAAAATGAGTGAAAACGACTGCATATAAGAATATATGAACAATTATTAAAAATATCAGTAACTGTAGTTATCCACGTTTATTTGAATTTCAAACAGATAATGAAACTTGAATCTATTGCTTAAAACCCTCAAAACAAATTTACAATAAGATGTACTTGACAAAAAAAGCAAAGGTCTAAGAAGAGCAGAGAATTGCAAGAACACAAGGATAGATTTATAGGCAATTTTCTTAAATATTAGTGGTCTTATTGTTCAAATTCGTATTCGGGGATGCAGTTTAATTTCTGGAGGAATCTAGAAAGCAATTTTTTGGCAAAAAATCAAAAGGTTAATGAGAATAAGGAATCCACAACATTAGATTTTTTCCATGACAGCGTCCAAACCCGAAAGTCCTGAAGAGTAAAAGGAGTCTTGGGGATAAAAAAAAAGTTAATGTTCATTCACGTTAACAATATTCGCCAGATCTTTCTCCTTTTGACTTGTTCCATTTGCCAAACTTGAGAAAACGCCTTTCAGAAGGAAGAAACAAGTCCAGGAAATCATAGGATCTGCAATAATCCAGTATACAAAGGTTCATACCAGAAAATGAGTTCGAAAAACAATTGAAAATGAATCAGAAATTGGATAAAAATGTTACTTACATGTGTTTTAATGAAAAGATAATTTTAGGTTAAATCATTTTAACTAAATCATTGAAGAGCGACTTTTGCTTCTTTCCGAGCACCGAAGACATGATTAAACGACCCTTGTATAAGGTGACCTACCGATGTACAACATCAGGTGTCCTCTGGTCCCCCTACTGATGTACAATATGAGGTGACCTCGAATCCCCCTACTGATGTACAATATACGGTGACCTTTGGTCCCCCTACTGCAATATAAAGTGGCCTCTGATCCCCTTACTGATGTACAATACAAGGTGACATCTGGTCCCCCTTCTGATGTACAATATGAGGTGACCACTGGAGTTTTATGAAGAGACTTACTTTTACAATCGACTACTGACTTTTACAATTTAAACAATGACTTACTCCATTACTTAAAATGTAAAAGTCAGCTGTCTAATGTAAAAGTAAGTCTCTTCATAAAACTCCATTAGTCCTCCTACTGATGTATAATATAAGGTGACCTCTGGTCCCCTTACTGGTCCCCTACTGATGTACAATATGAGGTGACCTCTAGTCCCCCTACTGGTGTACAATATAAGGTGGCCTCTGGTCCTACTGATTCACAATATAAGGTGACCCCTGGTCCCCCTGCTGATGTACAATATAAAGTGTCCTTTGATCTCCTTACTGATGTGCAATATAAGGTGACCTCTGGTCCCCTTTTAATGTACAATGTAAGGTGACCTCTGGCCCCCCTGCCAATGTACAATATAAGGTGACCTCTGGTATCCCTGCTGATGATCAATATGAAGTGACCTCTCATCCCCTTACTGATGTACAATATAAGGTGACCTCTAGTCCCCCTTCTGGTGTTAAATATAAGGTGACTTCTGGTCCCCATTCTGATTTTAAATATAAGGTGACCTCTGGTCCCCCTTTTAATGTACAATATAAAGTGGTCTCTGGTCCCCCTACTGATGTACAATATAAGATGACCACTGGTGACCTCTGGTCCCCCTTCTGTTGTTAGATATAAGGTGACATCTGGTCCCCTTACTGATGAACAATATAAGGTAGCCTCTGCATGGTCCCCCTACCGATGCACAATATAAGGTGACCTCTGGTCATCCTACTGATGTTAAATATAAGGTGACCTCTGGTCGCCGTACTTATGTATAATATAAGGTGACCTCTGGTCCCCCTACTTATGTACAATATAAGCTGGCCTCTGGTCCTTCTGCTGATGAACAATATAAGATGACCTCTGGTCCTACTACTGATGTACAATATTAGGTGTCCTCTGGTCCCCTTATTGATGTTCAATATAAGGTGACCTCTGATCCCTCTACTGATGTACAGTAAAATATTAGGTGACCACTAGTCTCCGTACTCATGAAAAATATCGGGTGACCTCTGGTCCCCGTACTGATGTACAATATAAGGTGTCCTCTTGTCACTCTACTGATGTACAATATAAGGTGAACCCTGGTACAACTGCTGATGATCAATATAAAGTGACCTCTCATCCCCTTACTGATGTACGATATAAGGTGACCTCTAGTCCCCTTTCTGGTGTTAAATATAAGGTGACCTCTGATCCCTCTACAGATGTACAGTAAAATATTAGGTGACCACTAGTCTCCGTACTCATGAAAAATATCGGGTGACCTCTGGTCCCCGTACTGATGTACAATATAAGGTGTCCTCTTGTCACCCTACTGATGTACAATATAAGGTGAACCCTGGTACAACTGCTGATGATCAATATAAAGTGACCTCTCATCCCCTTACTGATGTACGATATAAGGTGACCTCTAGTCCCCTTTCTGGTGTTAAATATAAGGTGTCCTCTGGTCCCGCTACAGATGTACAATACAATATTAGATGACCACTATTCCCCGTACAATATAAAATGACGTCTGGTCATCCTTCTGATGTTAAATATAAGGTGACCTAAGGTACCCCTGCTGATGTACATATGTAACGTTATAGTACACATCAGGGACAAGAGTAAGGTGACCAGAGAACAAGTAATATTGTACATCAGTAGGGGGACCACAGGTCATCCTTCTGATGTTTAATCTAAGGTGACCTCTGGTCCCCCCTACTTATGTACAATATAAAGTGACCTCTGGTTCCCCTACTGATGTTCAATATAAGGTGAACTCTGTTTCTCCTACTGATGTACAATATAAGGTGACCTCTGGTCCCCTTACTGATGTACAATATAAGGTGTCCTCTGGTCCCCTACTGATGTACAATATAAGGTGTCCTCTGGGGCCCTTATTGGTGTACAATATAATGTGACATCTGGTCCCTCTACTGATGTACAGTACAATATAAGGTGACTACTAGACTCCGTATTAAGGTAAAATATCGGGTGACCTCTGATCCCCGTAATGATGTACAAAATAAGGTGTCCTCTGGTCCCCCTACCGATGTACAATAAAAGGTGACCCTTTTCCCCCACTGATGTACAATATAAGGTGTCCTCTGGTCCCCCTACAGATGTATAGTATAATGTGTCCTCTGGTCCCCCTACTGATATACAAAAGAGGACCTCAGGTCCTTCTGCTGATGTACAATATAAGATGACCTCTGGTCCTACTACTAATGTAAAATATAAGGTGTCCTCTGGTCCCGCTACAGATGTACAGTACAATATTAGGTGACCACTAGTCCCCGTAAAATATAAAGTGACCTCTGGTCCTTCTGCTGATGTACAATATACGATGACTTCTGGTTTTACTACTGATGTACAATATAAGGTGACCTCTGGTCTCTCTACTGATGTACAGTACAATATTAGGTGACCATTAGTCCCCGTACTAATGTAAAATATCGGGTGACCTCTGGTCCCCGTATTGATGTACAATATAAGGCGTCCACTGGTCCCCCTACTGATGTATAGTATAACGTGTCCTCTCTCTCTCCCCCCCCCCACTGATGCACAATATAAGGTGCCCTCTGGTCTCCCTACTGATATACAATATAAAGTGTTCTCTGGTCCCTCTACTTATGTACAGTACAATATTAGGTTACCTGTAGTCCCCCTACTGATGTACATTATAGGGTGACCTCTGGTCCCCCAAATGATGTACGATATAAGGTATCCCCAGGTCCCCTTATTATGTGCAATAAAAGATTACCTTTGGACCCCTATTAATTTAAAATGTAAGGTGACCTATGATCCCTCTAATGATGTACAATATAACAATAGCTAGGGTTAGGTGACCACTGGTCTCCCTAATGATGTACAATATAAGGTGGCCTCTGGTCTCCCTAATGATGTACAATATAAGGTGGCCTCTGGTCTCCCTAATGATGTACAATATAAGGTGGCCTCTGGTCCCCCCTAATGATGTTAAATATAAGGTGGCCTCTGGTCCCCCCTAATGATGTTAAATATAAGGTGGCCTCTGGTCCCCCCTAATGATGTTAAATATAAGGTGACCTCTGGTCCCCCTAATGATGTTAAATATAAGGTGGCCTCTGGTCCCCCTACTTATGTACAATATAAGGTGACCTCTGGTCCCCCTAATGATGTTAAATATAAGGTGGCCTCTGGTCCCCCTACTGATGTACAATATAAGGTGGCCTCTGGTCCCCCTACTGATGTACAATATAAGGTGACCTCTGGTCCCCCTAATGATGTTAAATATAAGGTGGCCTCTGGTCCCCCTACTGATGTACAATGTAAGGTGATCTTTGGTCCTCCTATTGATGTAAAATATTAGGTTACCTCTGGTCACCCTTTATTATTTTCACGTTTCTGCTAATATATATATTAGAAAATTGATCTTTATAAAGTTATAAATATGATTATTTTGGAGTAAGACAAAGAAAATTGTCTATCATATAAAATTCAATTAATATATAAGGTGACCTGAGGTCTCCGTATTGATGATATCGATGAATTTACTTTTGTGCCTTTAATGCCTGGAGAGTTCCTAGAATGTTTTATTACTACGCAAAATGACGAACTATTTGCGGGGGACCCCAGGTCCTAGTTCAGCGTACGTTTTATCCTTCTGCAATGCACACCAGCCTGGGTGACATCTGGAGAATACTGTATTAGTATATTAGTATTATTATAAACATGATTGAACATCATTAATAAAATTAAATTCTCCCTCTCTCTCTTTCTCTCGTTCTCTCTAGAGTTGTGTTCCTCTCTCTCTCTCTCTCTCTCTCTGCTTATATCGTTCTATCCAGAGTTGTGTTCCCTGAAGAGGAAAGAGAAAATGAAAGTAGATCCAGAAGATCAACAATGTGAGAACGTTGAATACAGAATAGGTCTATATTCTATGATTCATTAATATAATTATCAGTTATGCGTTTGTTGAAGAGAAATGCACCCTGGATCTGACTAGTTTTTTTTCTTCAAATAATTATCTTCAAATATCTTGGTTGAAAAGTGTTAACGTATTGTTCACAGAAGAAATGTTTGGTTTAGTTGTTTCAAATTCACTCTTATCAAAATCACCACTGTACGTAAGACCTTGTGCGGCCTTTACCTCAAGGAAGCTACCAGTGTTGACATTATTCACTAAGGAAGATTGTACCCTCTGTGATAACGCCCTCGAAGTTCTAAAGCCCTATAGTCACCAGGTATAAAGAAAAATGTAAAATTCAAATTGTTGCCAGGTAACAGCAGAAAATCGTTTTATTATTATACATGGATGGCATGCTAACGCCGCAACCAAAAGGTCCTGAACACGTACGTGCTCGTGGGCAAGACACCCCCTCCCGAATATACACCCCGGGTTCAAAAATATACTTATTCATTTTTTTTTGATTTTTCATAAATTGATCTCTAAGTATATTTGTACATTGTATTCCATATGATAGCTGCAGAACTGTAGCTCTCCGAAAAAAATATATATACATGTATACTGACAGACCGGTGGGTCGGCAGCTATCCATATATATGAAAAATCAACAAAAAAAATAAATAAATAAATAAATAAAAAAAAATAGCGTAGAATTAACGTTTTATTTAAAAATCATACCCGCGATATTATAGGCTAAATGATTTTTTAATAAAATGTTAATTCTACGTTATTTTTTAATTTTTCATATATGAAATACAATTTGAATGTGCCTATTAACCTATTAGAAGAAAGATCGAGAGACCCATATTTTATACATTATACACCTGTACAAGTAAAAACCTACATGTCAAGTCACAGAGAAGAAGCAACCGACTTTTTTTTAATAAATACTTAGTATATACAGAGATAATTCCTTAAAAAATCTCATGTTTAAACTTGAATACTCTAAAGTTTGTATTTATATCAGGTTAAGCAAACAGTTGATTGTGATTGTAACAATAGTGCATTTATCAGTAGCTCACAGAGGGTTGTAGAAATGCAGTTGTCAAATAGTTGTGAAACAAAGTACGTGTATAGCGTAATTCAAGTCGTACACCATGCGTTTACTACATACATACTTTTAACTTCACACTTCAGTATTTTAAAAATTTTCTTTTCAGTTTGAACTGGAGAAAGTGGACATAACATTGCCAGAAAACAAGGAATGGTATAAGAAGTATAGATATGATATTCCCGTGTTCCATCTGAACGGACAATATCTGATGAAACACCGCACTGATCTACAAGTGTTCTTAAAGAGAATGGCAGAAATAGAAAGGACCAATTAATAATAATATCCTCAATCAATCATATATATAAATGTTTTTTTAAAGAAAAAATGTTATGTATAACTCGTACATAATAAATTTCTTCTGATATATCTAAGGATATTTTTCTTTTCTGTCTTGCTCGATGAAAGGAATATTTGCTGGATTTTCCAATGTATGAATGTATAATATATTATTCAGTAAGGAAATTGTTGTTTGAATAAATGGCAGTCGGAAAAATACTTATCTCTTCTGTGAAATAATTGATAGCATTTAGTTAAACATGGTGAAGGGCCCCCCCCCCCCCCAAAAAAATATTTCGATAACTTGCATTAATATTACGGCAGATAGTCAACGTATTACGTAATGTTCTTTCGTAAGAATGTATTTTAAAAGCCTTAATTAAAATGATGGTTAAAAATGAATTTTAAAACAGTTTTCACCAGTAGTAGCATGCCATTCTCACTTATAATAAAATAGTAAATTCATTGGACTGCTACCAAGGTATATATTTTTAACAGTTTGAGGGATACACCCCTTCCTTCTATGTTATATCTCTAACTTGACTTGTGATAAGACTGCCTTTGTGTTATCTGATCAGAGTGACTCAATCATGTTAACACAGTAGGTCTGGTCACAGATTAATAAGATGGAATTCAACATGAAATTATCCCTGTTAGTTGTTTTACTATGTGTATTTGGTCTATTCATCCCTGGGGTAAGTATAATCGTTCTCTATATATAACGCACATGGTAACACATACATGTTACAGTAGGCTAATGTACATGTTAGTTTTGTAGATGCTGACAAAAAATGTTTTTAAAAGAGAGGGGACACAAATGCACCCCTTTCGAAAAATACCGTAAATGAAAGGCTTTTTGATATCATTGATATCTGTTTTTTTCAATAAAAAGGAACTCGTAAATTTACTTACCTTGTCACTGGTCTTTTGCAAAATTATTTTGTTAAAACACATTCTGAATGCACACACAAGTACTCTGAAGTTGACTTCAAAAGATGCTTTCAAGAGTTTCTGATTGACAACATCCATGTTGTTTTAGGAGACCAGGTCTTCCAACAATCTGTTGGAATCCCATTGATACCAATTGCGCCCCGTTATTAGCAGAACTGTTTTTGTATTCATATGAAGCAGAATTTGTGCAAAATATTATGGGTGAAAAGAAGAAAACACTTGCTGTGGCCTTCATCTCGACAATTAGATATATCGACGACGTTATTGTCAATCAACAATGGTAATTTCCATTCTTATGTCGATACGATATATCCTGATGGGCTTGAGATAAAAGATACTACAGAGTCTGACTCATCGTTTCATATTTGGATATTTTACTTGAAAAAGACATTAATGGTTATCTAACAACCAAGCTCTATAATAAACGTGATGACTTTAACTTTACTATCGTCACCTTCCCTTACTTATGCAGCAATATAACTTCATCTCCTGCTTACGTAGTTTATATATCTCAGTTGATTCGATACGCAAGGGCATGCTCTACATATGAAAAATTTATAAAACGATGTAAATTGTTGACAAACATGTTGATAAAACAAGAATATCAGCAGTCTCGTTTGAAGTCATCATTTCGTAAGTTCTATGGTCGATACAATGACCTTGTCAGCAAATCCAGTTTATCATTGAGTCAAATGCTGACTGACGGTTTTCATACTAATTGTTAGTCCATTATTTACAAACTGGATTGACGGCGGACTTTTACGTTGTTTCCCCGTCGTGGCAAGGGGCGCACGGCGGGTTTGACCGGTCGGCAGGGAAGCTCGCTCCTCCATGATACCTGATCCCACCTCTATTTTTTTTAGGTCCATGTTTGCTCTGCTTCTATATTGTACTGTTTTATGGACTTCTGAATACTGTTCCTTATATCCATATGTTTAATTTAATTGATTATAACACATAAAGACTACCAAATTAAAAACAATATCAAAATTAATGTATTTAAGGCGACTTTTTTATTTGAAATAAGAGGCTCAAAGGACTTTAGGGTCACCTGATTGTAAATCAACATTGTGAATTAAGGGTTCAGAGAAGTATAAGGTCAAACAAAAGAAACTGATAAAGGTAGTGGAAACCATTTTCCGCAAAAGTAAGAAAAATAGGATAACCAGAGAGTAACATAATGTAATAATCTGTACTCGGTAGCGAAACTTTAAGTAGATATCTGATTATTTTCATGTACTTCTCCAATACATACTGTATCTGTCGCAATAACAGAAGTAATATAGGGCTTGAACACCTTTTTTTTTTTTTTTTAAAAATCCCTTTTACATTCATTTTGACTTCTTGTTATTTACAATTTTATCTTATCAGTATATTCCTTAAACAATACTTTTTTTTGTATTAAAGAACACATTAGAATAACAAAACATATATACATTATATAGAAACTGTTAATATTCATCTCCTTCAAATGACCTTTCAATTGCGAACGTTTACACTGTTTATTTATATCGTAAGTGAAAAGCAAAAGGGAATATATCTTTTCTCGGTAAGGTTTAAATTACTAGAGGCGTGTCCAGCATGAGAACACATGACCAGATGGTCAAAAATTTCGAAACCTGGTTGAAATACTTTAGCTTCATACAACTTTGTTCTCCATTTGCTTCTTAGATGCCCAGGAGCCAATTGCAAAAATATTTTCACAGAATAATGCATTTTTACGAAAGATTATAATTACAATCCTGCTAACAGATTTAAATCGGTTGTTGTCCAGGAGTAGAAGATTGTAAAACAAAATGTTAAATCTGGTGGTTTTAGTCCCACTCCTGTAGGTCTTAGTTGATAGGGACCATGCATATGACATTCACAATTCTTTTGGGTGCATATACATCATTACCGCTACATTTTCAAATGAAAAAAAAGTTTGTGATATTTATCCTTAAATACAATAAGGAAAAGCTTTTAAAATCGTTTCATCAAGATCTATTGGGCCAGAAAAGCTGTGAACTTTATGTGGAAGTATTTTGAGATAGTTTAGATTCTACATGTAAGTTGTCCCAATCATGAACCCCAGGGGTGGGGTAGGGTTATAATAGGTGTTATGTAACAAAGGGGGATCTGGTGAAGAAAAGCATGGTCAAAGTAACTCAGGTGAGCGATGTTATTCATGGGCCATTTGTTCTTGTACAATATCCAAATATGGAACAGACGTGACAGACTCTTGGATATCTTTTTCTTAAAGTTCACGTTTCGATACACAATGTGAAGCGCATTGAAGTGGTAAAGAATGGGTTGACTTTACTGCATGGCCAGAAAAAAATGCCGTAAATTAAAGTTTCATAAAATGTTATTTTTTTCATCAAACACACCCCCGATATATTAACCGTGTAATCATGGTGCAGAGAATGAATCACACACTGACAACATTGCTTGTTATATGCTAGGAATCGTTGCTATGGGTTAAATGAGTACAATAAGATCCTTTTCAATAATTTGCCACAACATTTTATATTCTTTCCGCACTCTCAACATATTTTATTATTATTAGCACATTCCATAACAACAAAGTTCGCCATTAGTTATGGTCATCATAATGAGTTTAAACGTAATATATATGACTTGCTTTTAATTGCAGTCCTCGGGACAAGGCATCACTAGTACTACTCTGTCCACACCAACGAAATCACCAACTACAATTACAACAGCAACAAATACAACACCAAAAGCAACAACAGCATCAAATACAATAACACCACCACCAACAACAAAAACACCAAGTACAACAACCACAAAAACACCAAGTACAACCACAAAAACACCACCAAATACAACCACAAAAACACCACCAAATACAACCACAAAAACACCACCAAATACAACCACAAAAACACCACCAAATACAACCACAAAAACACCACCAAATACAACCACAAAAACACCACCAAATACAACCACAAAAACACCACCAAATACTACCACAAAAACACCACCAAATACAACCACAAAAACACCACCAAATACAACCACAAAAACACCACCAAATACAACCACAAAAACACCACCAAGTACAACCACAAAAACACCACCAAATACAACCACAAAAACAACAACAAAATCAACCATAAGAACAACAATAAAATCAACAATTTCACCATCAAGTTTAACCACACCAACAAAGCAAACAACACCATCAACAGCAGCAGCATTAAAGACACCCACAACAACAACTACACCATCGCAAATAACAACCATCGAACATATCAACATAACAACTAAAGCAACAAATTCAACAAATGAAACTTCAAAAGCATCAACAACACAGAATGGAATTACAAGCCCGATTTTCTCATCTACGGCAAGCTCTGCATTATTCTCTCAAAAGAATTCAATCACTACAGTCCAGTCAAATCATCCTGTAGCTTCTACTTCCAAAGCATCGATAACAAATCCTAGTTCGGCTGGTACGAACGTACACCATCCTATGTCATCCACAACACCTGTTCATTTATCTGTACCTCCAAAGCCCGGTACTCCCGCCAACAGTTCGTCTGCTAACTACGACCACGAACTCGCCATTATATTTGGTGTGATGCTAGGATTGATGATTCTAGCTATATTTATCTTCTGTGTTTACCGCTGTTACAAGAAAGACAAGGAAGAATCATACATGGAGGGTGGGGGTGACATCTCAATCAAAATGTCTAAATTCTGATGAAGGTGTAGCAGTATCTAATTGTGAGAACGGCCATGCATTTTCTGATGTGATCTGAATGCCGGATGCAGAGATGTGAACGCTTAGATGACTCGCAGAAAAGCACTTGATTTTCCATCATTCTTGGAAAGTTTTCGATACGAAAACTTTCTTTCTAGAATAATTAAGAATGTTTTGGAAGAAAGTTAACTTATCACCAATGTTTTATGTATGTTTTTGTAAGCTTTTTGTAAATAACAACAAATATTCTGTAAAACGACTAAAAATGTTTGTAAAAATTGTATGTTCTTACATGACATGTTTCCTTAATGAATTTATACTTTTTTAAATAAGTAAAGATCGAGGGTTTATTATATAATACAATGTAAATGTTAAATTATAAAAAGAACAATTAGGCCATTTATGGATAATACTTACTTAAGATGCACTGAAGTTGTGCAATAATTGGAAAAAATTGCTTTAGGTTGAAGTTTGTCCTTGAAAACCTTTATATGAGACATATTTCAAAATATACATTAATACATGGATCAATCACAGGCACCTGACGTTACTTATTTTTCTTTTAATAAAAAAAATATACCCTTACATAGGTATGGGTATATTTTTTGTATTTTTAGAAAAATAAGTAATGTCAGGTGCCTGTGGATCAATTACTACTTCTTACCAACTTTCAGTATCAAACGTGCACGTTTACCACTCAATAGATAGTTTTCGATGGACCTAAATTTAGCAAAAGTTACCTCCCGTTGGTCTCCATATTGGAGGTCGACTCGGTGAGTTTTCCTCTTTGTCTTACCAAGTTTAAGAAAATATAGCAGAAATATTTGGTGGAAAATCTTTATTAAATAATTTTTTAAATAAAGGAGTATGGCACGTCAAATTCACAAAAATGAGATAAACCTAGTTTCACAATTGATAAACTAGGTTTATCGACTGTAAACTATAGTTTACAAACCGTAAACTATAGTTAACAATTCGTTAAGTATAGTTTTCATCTGTAAAACTATATTTAACGGTTGTTAACTATAGTTAACGAATGATAATCTAAGTTTATCTGTCAGTAATAAGCGTTAACAATAGATTTTGTTGATAAACATAGATTAACGTTTGTAAACTATAGTTTACAATCGTAAAGTATACTCAGTAGTTAAGAGTTGTTAATCATAGTTTCACAAATCGTGAAACTATATTTATCAGATCGTTAACTATAGTTAACGGTTTGTAAACTATAGTTTACAAATCGTGAAACTGTATTTATCAGATAATCTATGTTTTGCGATCGCAAATGATTGTTTTCGGTGTTAAGTATAGTTTACGGTTGTGAAACATAGATTATCGCGTTAACTATAGTTTACAGATGTAAAATATAGATTAAAGTTGTTAACTATAGTTTACAGTCCGTAAACTATAGTTTACAACCGATAAACCTAGTTTATCGACTGTGAAACTATGTTTTGCTCATTTTTGTGAATTTGGCGTGCCATAAAGGAGGCTTCCAAAAATTTATATACTTCAGAAAAATAATGATTCCTAATTCAAATTTGCAAATATAAAAATTTTAAAATTGATTGAACAATGAAGGAATATGAGCATTTGGACCTCCAGTATGGCGGCCAACGGGAGGTAACTTTTGCTAAATTTAGGTCCATCGAAAACTAACTGTTTGAAAATTAGAATGCGTTGTATTTCCATTAGTGAACTCTTCAGAATTAGAGGCGCGTTTGGTCGTCTGACTGGGACAGCATGGCATTGCGGATAATACAAAACATGTCTGTATCAATCCAATTTTAAATGTTAAGTGCATTTTTCATTCTAACTAAAGAATAAAGAACTAATTAGAGCTAAAAGACATATGAAAAAGAGCGAAAACCCTAACTTCATCGTCCATTAATAAAAATACGACTATATTGACTTCAAATGTACCATTACGATAAATAGATACATACCATGACCGATAGATGTATATTCGATTCCCATTATATCGCGGGTTTTATTGTATCGCGGTATATCGCAAAAATGTGGATACATAGCCTATATTACTTTTGTTGATATACAATATGAATGTTGTCTAAATGTTTAAGTTTATGATGATTAAGAAGTACGGAACATCCGTTTGAAAAAGAAATAAATCGAAATTTTCAGACTTCCAGTCCCGTTTTTTAAAATTATATTCCCCATTTTAAAAAGTGAGTTATCTCCCCTCAAAATCGGAACTCTTCTACACTAGCATAACTTCCGCGGACTACGCATTACTATAATCCAACAAATTAGTAATCAATTTACACGTTGCATTTAAAAATTTTAAAAGAAGGAAACGGTTTGCAATTTTTTTTTTTTTTTAGATAATAAGCGATTTTAGGTCTTTTGGCCCCCCCCTTTCTAGAAAGCTATACGAATCAGCCAGGCACGTAGCATCGTCTTTAAAAAAAGGGGGGGGGGAGGGGTGGCAGCCAAAGAAATATTTTTTTTCTTACCGGGAAAAGTTGACAAAGAAAAAAAAAAAAAAAAAAAGAAAAAAGAAAACCTTGCCCAAAGTCGAAAAAGCTACTTATTTCAGTATCTGTTCCTTGACAAACAATACTACATTTCCCTTATATAACTTTACCGTAGTATAAACTGTGTGTGTGTGTGGGGGGGGATGTTGGCAACCTGTCTTTCAATGAACATTTTCAATAGAAAAAGTATGCCTAATGTTGGGAAAAAAGTGGGGGTGGGACTAGATACTAGTAAATAGTACATAAATTATATCCCTGTCATCTCTACTCTTGACTTAAATAAAGTCCACAACAATGAAATATTTCATATCCATTTTGTTAGGATTTGTTCATCGACATTCAACGTGTTGTTTACATGTTTATGTTACGTTTGTCCCAGAAATTCCGCGAGATTTGTACATTCTCCGACTTTTTCACGAAAGAGCGCACTAAGAACTATAACTCTTTAATAGTGGAAATAGAACGTATGATTATTGGCTTCAATGATTGTCAAAAATCTCAACCTTCTATATACTCAATGATTTGTTCCATTTATAACATAGGGGCATAGACACTTGTTTCGGGAATAAATTTTAACCCATAGTATAATAATAACACGTGTTATTATTTTACTATGGGTCAAAAATTTATTACAGAAACAAGTGCCTGTGTATAGGGGTCTGAAATATGGATCACAGACTATTAATTAGATGTTATCCTCAGAACGTTTCCCATTTGAAAAAAAACAATCAAAATAATATTCTCAAAGATATTTAAGGTGTTCGTAGAAAGCCATCAAATTTAGCAGTCAATGCTTAAGTAGGATCTTATCCACTTTACCATTTATGTGTTGAAAACATGTTTAATAATTAAAGATTAAGAAATATGGAATCAAATACCACATGTACAATAATGCACTTTAAGTATCAGCTTTGAAAGAGGACAAAGAATTAGCTTTGAAAATGGATTATACTTCATGACAAAGCAATATTTTCAATCTTCAACAAAAACTAAACTTGACTACTTTAAATATTTCCCATTAGGATCTGAGATTTTTCTTAAATAAAACTTTTATTGATATGACCTTTGATCAATTAATCAAAATCTCATCTGATAAAAAATAATTGAAATTGAAAATATGTTCATTTTCATCCCTTTTACATATACTTTTGGAGAAAGAAACAAACTGCAGAATACTTTATAGAGTGGCCAAATGACAGACATAAGCATGGACACTTCTATAAAGTTTTTGTACCGCTAGACCTCAATTAGATACCGTCCTTTACAGAAGTGAAATTAAAGACAAGCATACATCTACTTTTCATAGCAAAATTTATTTTTATGTTCTGGAAACGATATACCGGTAGTTTTAAAATCAGATGCTTGGATTGACTTTTCTATTAATATTTTCATAAATCTTAACCATAGTATAATAATAATAAAGATACATTTATGTTTGACAATATACAAGAATTCAGTTAAATTGTAATATAATGTTTGTGGTGTTGTCTTTTGCTGTAGTATATTATACTGATAAGTTATATTCTTCACCCAAGTGAATTGGATCAGCTCCACTAAGGGTGCACTGAAAGTTTGAAACGCCTGTAATGATTACAGTTACTGATAGTTACTTTACAAAAACTAGAAAAAGATTAAATGAAATACAAGAAATTAGGGTTTGTCCTCGGAATACCTGAGAGATCGGGGATAGAGTTTTATAATAGATACAATTTTCCAGATCAAATTTGCAAGTAAAATTGCCCTTCAATATCGTGCAACTCTCTTTATATTAATACCCTCCTTGCTGCACATCCTTCATGAAAACATGAATCCATATCCTCAGTGGAACCAATCTCAGCCGAAATTACAGCACCAAGGAAGAATTACATTTACTAACCCGGGATGTTGTGTTTTTAAACAAGGATCATTGCTATTTCTATTGATTATTAATCTCTATCAAATTAAAGGAAAACAGTAACTGTTAAAAGCAGAGACCATTTGATAAGAATAAAAAATGTCTTTTTAAATTTTAAACCTTTTCCAAACTAGTTGGCAACAACTTAACAACATTGGAATCCTGATATAGGAAAGCCAAAGGAAGACCTTTTTTACCTGGCGTGTATATACGGTTTATTTTTCCGGATAATGTCATCATTTTGATAAGATATAGTAATTTTAGCAATGAGGAATTAATGGATGAGAAAGATTTTGTTGGTGTGATGGCTGTCTGTGTGCTCCAATTCTTTCTTGTTTTGTCTGTTTCAATGACCAACTCCTTCTCCAATGTAAGTAACGATACACTACTCATAACTGATATTATTGAATGAGAGTTTTTTATTCTATTCTTTCTGTCTTGTGAAAGAGTTGTCTTACATTATATTATTGACCAAATTGATTAAAAATACATGTACGCACCAACAAAAACTAAGTTCTCAAGCTTATTGAGAACAATGTTCACCCTACATTTTTAATTTGGGTATTTAGAAGTTTTGTCTAACCATGAACAGAACTGTAAGATTTTTTCAAATAAATGAAGAATCATGGAACATAATTTGAAAATTTTGAAAATTTGAAAAGATAAATTTGATTTAAATTATTTTCTTTATTAATTTGATTAATTTCTTGAAATACAATTATTGCTGGATATTGATGTTACATCATCTTAATTTGTAACATCATCCCAGAGCTATAGAAGAACATTTCTAAGGTTATAGGAGACTCTAAAGAATGCTTGAAAACTTGTGAATAGTGTTAATAAGTAACAATCTCAAACTGATGAAGAATTTACAAAACACTGACAGGATATTGTTGAAAAATTGTAAGAACTCAAAAACCTTTTTATAAACAGTGTTTTTGAAAGTTCATTGTCCCCTCTTTCTTACCCCTCTTTCTCCTCTCCTTCTCCATTTTTCCTTAATCTCTTAAAAATTCTTTCACACAATTTTTTCCTGTCTTGTAAATAACTGTGATTGTATTTGAAATTTGTGTGAATGAAGAAAAAAAATCTCAGATGGTCTTAGGGAGTTCATTTTTAGTGTTGTCTTAGGTGTTCTGTGATCGTCATCTAATACTCTGGTGATTACTCTTCTGCAGGCTCAAAGTGTCCGTGACCCTTGTCATCACTCAGTGACCCATCCAGGTGAGGGCCACATCATTGGAAAGAGGTCAGCGGAGGACCCGGGAACCCCGCATGGAAAGGTGACTCAAAGGACACTGCTCACACAAAAAATAGTTTGCTAAAGATATATGAAAGAATGATCATACACATGGTATTATTATTTATACTTA
Source organism: Saccostrea cuccullata (assembly GCF_032062105.1). Taxonomy (NCBI): domain Eukaryota; kingdom Metazoa; phylum Mollusca; class Bivalvia; order Ostreida; family Ostreidae; genus Saccostrea; species Saccostrea cuccullata. Next base: position 4,513 of record NW_026931305.1, on the reverse strand, counting down.
GAATAACTTGTTTTCTTTGCTGAATTAATGCATTAAGAATACAAAATTCTTATCATAACTTGATAACTTTTGTCTTTTGTCAGGTTATCAACTGTACAACATCAGTTCCATCGTCCATAGCAAAAAGCACTGACGTTGCTAGCCACACCATTCCAGTTCATAGCCCAGTTGAATATACTGGTTCACAGACAATATCTCTAGCAACTGCAACATTACCTACCTTGCAAGTTTATGAAAAAACGGCAATTTTGGCATCAAGTGAGAGGTCCTCAGATACCACAGTACACGATGTATCCAGGTCTTCAATGGGAGCAAAGGAAACAAGAACAGTTCAAATGAAAACATCTTTTGGACAATCACAGACCACAGAAGCAACCGTAACTTCGTCACTGGGGACACAGCTGACTACAAGAAAAACAACAATCTCATCAGCACCACCAACAACAAGAAAAACAACAGGTTTATTACATACTTTGACGTCTAGTAAACACTCAACAGTGACCACAAGATTAACTACAATTCAAGTAGCAGTGTCCAGCAAGGATACCTCAGACAGTTTTGACCACGAGTTAGCCATCATCTTTGGGTCAATGTTAGGAATAATGGTGTTGGGTTTGTTCTGTTTTGGGGTATTTAGATGTTACGGGAGGGAGAAAACGGAATTCATGAAAACGCAGAATAATTATTCCAACAAATTGTAAATCTATATGTATAATATTTTTTGATTTATGAATAAAGTTCTGTGACATTGAGTTTGAACACATTAAATTGCTCAATGGCATTGATTGTATTTAGCTATGTTTTTTTATATGGACGTGCTCATAATTTCATTGTTGATTTTGTTTTGAAAAATGAAACCTCTGTTATTATTTGTTGACATATTATCCAGGAAGGTGGTATAACTCGAAAGCTAGATATGTCTAGAATCTTGGCATTATTCGACCTAAGTTTTTGTTGTGTATTTAGTTTGAAAGTATAAGTTACACAATAAATTGATAAACTCCAGAATCAAACAGAAAAAGGCCAGTATAATCTAATGACCCAACGAAATTGTTATCGTACAGTCTATAGTAGTTTTCACAGCTAGACCGTGAAGTTTTCCCAGAATGCCTGACCGTGAAGCCGAGCATGCGTATTCCAGGAATATGGCTCGAGAGCGCTAGCAATTAGGATGTACCAAAAATTAGCCTAAGCTAGAACTTTTGAACAGTTGGGGCTAGGGCTTTCTTGCTTCACATGTATATTCATTGTCATAAGACCTTTTAATGGATTTAAGTATTTTTGACCTTGATCTTTGAATTTGACCCACTCTTGAAAAACGTTGACCTTTGGCATAACTGTTGACTAGAACTTCGTAAATGATAAGTGTATATTTCTTGTGACAAGGCCTTGCGTTTGGAGTTAGTACTTGAATTTTCTCAATTGACAGGTGTATTTCTTTTAACAGGGCCTTCAGCTGGAAAACAACAATTTTGTCCTTTAGTCCTTGACCTTTGAATTTGATTTACTTTTGTAAAACAATCACTTTGGCCATAAATTTTGATCGGAGCAGGGGCTTATTTTGCATGTGTATTTTTGTGACAATTTAAGCCCTTCCCCTGGGTACCTTTACTTTAATCATTTACCCTTCGAATTGAACCATATTTACACAAATAATAAAATAACATTGGCCATATCCTTTGAATGATTAGTGGACGGGCTTTCAGATCTCACAGGTATATTAAATGAGACAAGTCCTTTCTTTGGGGTTTTCAGTTCTTGACTTTGGAGTTTGATTCACATTTGAACTTTATTTCAGCAAAAGCTGCCATACTGGGGCAGCAGTGTTTTACAAACACATCTTTCCTGGTGCTCATTGTGGATAGGAATATAACCGCAATTATTCCTACAAAAATCTTCGTCAGAAAACACCTATTTACGAAATGGCCAATTCATTTTTTTTTTTGTATGAATGATTGCCTGATGGTATGCTCTAAATATGCAATAAGGTTTTTCAATTCCTTATCCTAGTGAGGAGATCAATTTGGCTTTTTTTTTTTACTAGAGCCACTGAGAGGACTGTGGACTACATATGCACATCTGAGCCACATTTTATGCTCAATTTGACATATTTAGTACGCGTTTTTGAACATAAAGAAAAAATACAATTAAAATTGTTACCTATAAATAAACCAGTGTACATAAATATTGAGAGTAAAGAGGTTCATTCTTATCACAGCTACCAGCTTAGTAACATCATGAAAATTTTATTTTCCCCCGTATATGGTAGAGGTCGTTCTTTGAAAATAGAATTCGATCTACGACTCTTTGACAGGAAAGCACGTTCACCAAACATAAAGGAGTATAGATGTAACCCCCCCCCCCCCCTTCACCCACCCACACGCACACCATGAAATATTTTTAAAAAAAAAAGAAGAGAAAAATAACCTTGATAACAAACAAAAATACAACTCTGGATATATGAGGTGTGGTTGAGAGTCTTGAGGAAACGTCAGTCTGTGGGGTGAAATGCATAATTAGCGTTGTTGGAGTTATCCCCCTTCCTTCATTGGTCCGATTCTGAGTGCGTTTTTAGCTCACCTGAGCCGAAGGCTCAAGTGAGCTTTTCTGATCAAAATTTGTCCGTTGTCTGTCGTCGTTGTTGTCGTTGTTGTCGTTGTCGTTGTTGTCGTAAACTTTTTACATTTTCATCTTCTTCTCAAGAACCACTGGGCCAATTTCAACCAAACTTGGTACAAAGTATCCTTGGGTGAAGGGGATTTAAGTTTGTTCAAATGAAGGGCTACGCCCTTTTCCAAGGGGAGATAATCATGAATTTGTTAAAAATTAATGGCATTTTTAAAAAATCTTCTTCTCCAGAACCACTGGGCCAGGAAAGATGAAACTCGTGTGGAATCATCCTCAGGTAGTGTAGATTCAAGTTTGTTCAAATCATGACCCCCGGGGCTAGGGTGGGGCCAAAATGGCCGACCCAAGTTTTACATAGGAATATATAGGGAAAATCTTTAAAAATCTTCTTCTCCAGAACCACTGGGCCAGAAAAGATGAAACTCATGTGGAAGCATCCTCAGGTAGTGTAGATTCAAGTTTGTTCAAATCATGACCCCCGGGGCAAGGGTGGGGCCAAAATGGCCGACCCAAGTTTTACATAGGAATATATAGGAAAAATCTTTAAAAATCTTCTTCTCCAGAACCACTGGGCCAGGAAAGATGAAACTCATGTGGAATCATCCTCAGGTAGTGTAGATTCAAGTTTGTTCAAATCATGACCCCCGGGGCTAGGGTGGGGCCAAAATGGCCGACCCAATTGTTACATATGAATATATAGGAAAAATCTTTTAAAATCTTCTTCTCCAGAACCACTGGGCCAGGAAAGATGAAACTCATGTGGAATCATCCTCAGGTAGTGTAGATTTAAGTTTGTTCAAATCATGACCCCCGGGGCAAGGGTGGGGCCAAAATGGCCGACCCTAGTTTTACATAGGAATATATAGGAAAAATTTTTAAAAATCTTCTTCTCCAGAACCACTGGGCCAGGAAAGATGAAACTCATGTGGTGGAATCATCATCAGGTAGTGTAGATTCAAGTTTGTTCAAATCATGACCCCCAGGGCAAGGGTGGAGCCAAAATGGCCGACCGTAGTTTTACATAGGAATATATAGGAAAAATCTTTAAAAATCTTCTTCTCCAGAACCACTGGGCCAGGAAAGATGAAACTCATGTGGAATCATCCTCAGGTAGTGTAGATTCAAATTTGTTCAAATCATGACCCCCGGGGCAAGGGTGGGGCCAAAATGGCCGACCCAAGTTTTACATAGGAATATATAGGAAATATCTTTAAAAATCTTCTTCTCCAGAACCACTGGGCCAGGAAAGATGAAACTCATGTGGTGGAATCATCATCAGGTAGTGTAGATTCAAGTTTGTTCAAATCATGACCCCCGGGGCAAGGGTGGGGCCAAAATGGCCGACCCAAGTTTTACATAGGGATATATAGGGAAACCTTTTAAAATCTTCTTTTCAAGTACTTCAAAGCTATGATTAGTGATATTTATATGGAATCATCCTCAGGTAGTGTAGATTCTAGTTTGTTCAAATGATGAATGCCTGGAGGGGGGGGGGGGAGTAAATTCAAGCCCGATGTGCTCAGGTGAGCGCTGTGGCCCCTGGGCCTCTTGTTTTTTAAAAGGGGGTGGGGGTGCACTATATTTTCTTGTTTCAGCTTATTTATTTGTTTGAAGGCCTCGTGTAATTAAAAAATTTTAGTCGAATACTATAAAAAAAACCCTACCGAATCAAGACACAAAAACCCTTTTTTCTGGATTAGAAGTATACTTAGTCTATTGCAGGCTGTTGGACTGTCACTACACCGAGGAATGACTTAATCTGTTAATATATTTCTTATCTTGTAAGAGTTACATGTAACCGGCCCCAGTATAACCGTGTGTAGTTACATAAATGTGATCACACATGTTAGGCTCGTTTTGTACCTGCCTGTAGCAATTGTATGAT
>NW_026931304.1:0-46481 GCF_032062105.1 Saccostrea cuccullata | reverse complement strand
CGGAACAAAGGTCATTTTGCGCGCACGTGCTTGCAAGAGCGTGCACGTGCAACATGTGAAATGACTGATTTAATTGATATAGGCGTAACTTTTTACATTTTTGATGAAATGCTTTGAAACTCATAATATAAGGATGTATTAGTAGCATAGACAATATGACATGGTCAAAATAGCAAGATCTCACGCGCATGCACGTGCGCTTCGCTCTGATTGGTTAAAACTATAGTCTCAATATCTTTCTTGTTTTTCAACGAAATCATTTGAAATTTTGAACATAACCATGCATTAGAATATCCTACAACATGATATATAGCAATTATCATGAAAACATGTGCATGCACGTGCGCTGCAATCTGATTGGCTTAAACTTTAAATAGCTATAGCTCCCTTGGTTTTCAACCAAACAGGATGGGATTTGGAACATAGATAGATATAATGGACTACCAAAAGAAGGTATGGCGACCATGCACATGCATACACGTGCGTATACGTGCGCTGCAATCTGATTGGCTGAAACTTTAAACAGCTATAACTCCCTTGGTTTTATACCAAACGGGGTGAGATTTAGAACATAGATAGATGTAATTGACTTCTACAAGAAGGTATGGTCAACATGCTCATGTATGCACGTGCGTGCACGTGAAATGAACAAAATCAAAAATACACTTGAATCAGCGTATTTTTTAAATATCTTTGGATTAAACACTTTAATATTTAGTATATTAAAATATATAGATTGTGTAGACAAGATGATATGGTCATTACGCACATGCATTCACATGCGTATGCGTGCAATGCTAAAATTTGAATGAACTTGGTACACTTTTGGGTAAACGTTGTTAAAGTCTCAAATGCATAGAGTTTGTCTTATCTAATGAAGCTTACAAGGAATATGGCACCAAAAGGGAGTTGAGGAGCGTTTGGGGAACATCTGTAACGGTCCCCGTTACAATTAGCACTAGTTATTATTATTATTATTCCTGGGAAAATTTTGTCCTTGAGTGATCTTGTAAACTACACATCTGACTAAGGTAAAATGTTTTTAGGGTCAGTAGACATGTTATGTAGATTTGCCGAACAAAGGTCATTTCGCACGCACGTGCTTGCAAGAGCGCGCACGTGCAACACGTGAAATGACCAATTTCATTGATTTAGGCGTAATTTTTTCAATTTTTGATGAAATGCTTTGAAACTCATAATGTAAGGATATATTAGTAATATAGACAAGATGACATGGTCAAAATAGCAAGATCTCAGGCGCATGCACGTGCGCTTGCTCTGATTGGCTGAAACTAAAGTCTCAATATCTTTCTTGTTTTTTGACGATATCCTTTGAAATTTTGAACATAGCCATGCATTAGGATATCCTACAACACAATATAAAGAAATTATCATGAAAACACGTGCATGCACGTGCGCTGCAATCTGATTGGCTGAAACTTTAAATAGCTATAACTCCCTTGGTTTTCAACCAAACAGGATGGGATTTGGAACATAGATATACAAAATGGACTTCTACAAGAAGGTATGGTCAACATGCACATGCATACATGTGCGTGCACGTGAGCTGCAATCTGATTGGTAACATAGTCCTACATATTGAAGATCTACAGCATGATATATAAGAATTTTCATGAAAGCATGCGCATGTGCGCGTGCTGCAATCTGATTGGCTGAAACTTTAAATGGCTATATCTCCTTTGTTTTTTAACGAAATTCTTTGAAATTTAAAATATAGTCATGTATTAGGACATCCTACAATATGATAAAGAAAAAAAATCATGAAATCACGCGCATGCACGTGTCCTGCAATGTGATTGGCTGAAAATTTAAATGGCTATATCTCCTTTGTTTTTTGACGAAATGCTTTGAAATTTTAAACATAATCATGCATTAGGACATCCCACAATATGATATTAAAAAAAATCATGAAATCACGCGCATGCAATCTGATTGGCTGAAACTTTAAATGGCTGTAACTCCCTTGTTTTTCAACACGTGAAAGGACCGATTTAATTGGTATAGACGAAACTTTTTACATTTTTGATGAAATGTTTTGAAACTCATAATATAAGGATATATTAGTAGCATAGACAATATGACATGGTGAAAATAGCCAGATCTCACGCGCATGCACGTGCGCTTCGCTCTGATTGGCAGAAACTAAAGTCTCAATATCTTTCTTGTTTTTTGACGAAATCCTTTGAAATTTTGAACATAGCAATGCATTAGAATATCCAACAACATAATATATAGCAATTATCATAAAAACACGTGCATGCACATGCGCTGCAATCTGATTGGCTTAAACTTTAAATAGCAATAAATCCCTTGGTTTTCAACCAAAAAGGATGAGATTTGGAACATAGATAGATATAATATACTACTACAAGAAGGTATGATCACCATGCACATGCATACGCGTGCGTGTACGTGCGCTGCAATCTGATTGGCTGAAACTTTAAACAGTTTTAACTCCCTTGCTTTTCAACCAAACGGGTCGGATTTAGTACATAGATAAATGTAATGGACTTCTACAAGAAGGTATGGTCACCATGCTCATGTATGCACGTGCGTGCACGTGAAATGAGTAAAATCAAAAATACACTTGAATGAGCGTATTTTTTAATACTTTTGGATTAAATACTTTAATATTTAGTATATTAAAATATATAGATTGTGTAGACAAAATTTATATGGTCATTACGCACATGCATTCACATGCGCACGCGTGCAACTCTAAAATTTGAATGAACTTGGTACACTTCTGGGTAAACATTGTTAAAGTCTCAAATTCATAGAATTTGTTTTATTTAATGAAGCTTACAGGAAATATGGCACCAAAGGGAGTTGGGGAGCGTTTGGGGAACATCTGTAACGGTCCCCGTTACAATTAGCACTAGTTATCAGTTGTACTGATATATCTTCCATCCGTCTTCTCCTCTTCTCGATGGGAGTAAATCAATTCGTAAGTTTTTTGACTGACAAATAACACTAAAATAAAATCTTTCCATAACTTAAATCTAAATCCAGAATTTGAATTTTTTCCTTTTTTTAAAAGTATGTTTAGTGTCTCCATGGTAAAATATATTGATGTAAACTCTCAATGCACTTTGAAAAAAATTTCAACGTGCGTTGAATTTGTACCTTAACGCACTTTGAAAAAAAAAATTCACTGTGCGTCGATCTGTCCCAAACTTAACACACTTTGAGAAAAATTTTCAAACTTCCTAATTTTTTCAAATTACGTTGCCACACTGCTTCCTTTTATAGTTATTAAAAAAGAAAAAGTCGAGATCAAGGCTATGGAATTCTGTTTGACATTAAATATGTATTTGATTTCTTCAGCATCTTATTATTATACATGTAACAGACCTCAGGTCTTAGAACGTATTCGTCATAACTTATCACATTTTTTCATTAAAGCATTAAAATGAATTAAAGCTACTATTTCAAACGTATTTTCCAGTATTGTAACATGTAACAAACATCTTTAACCAACAAAATACCAAATTCTTTTTTGATCGCAACTGATAATTCATGTTATTGAAATTCATATGACGGTACCCACCAAAAGGGAAAATAAAAATTTTAATCATCTCCCTTACGCATCAGTAACAGCTTTAATTCTTCTGTGTATTGATTTCATCATTGACTTTATCTTCCTCATAAGGATTCTATTCAACTCTTCCGACAGGAAAGTCCTCAGTTGATAGGGAGTTTTGGGATCATTCTAAAGCCTTCAACTCCTGCCTTCCTCCTAATCCAGCAGAAATTTGTTTGAGAAATAAAGACAGAATTCATGCAATTAGACATATTACGCATATGTGTACTTGTAAGTAAAAGTTTTACCGACGCGAAGTTGCCGAGCTTAGGGACAAGATTAGAGCAACTGGTTTCTGTAAGTTTTAGGGTAAATCTTACGATTATGATTGCCTACTGTAATACTATTGCCTTCATTAATAATACCTTGACGATTACAGAGGTGGCATGATGAAAAAAAACTGTCTTGATGTGACGTTTTTAAGGACGTTCGATCCTGAGATTTTGAGCGTATTTCGGTCAGGTCCTATATTTATAAAATTAAGCATTATTTTTAAGTTCTAACAATAAAACTATATTCTACAATGCAAATTGAACCATATTCAATGAAAAAACCGCGATTAAATCCCATTCAAGTAGAAGTAAGCTAGGGACTATATTTTGTGGCGGAAGGTTTTTCAGATGAAAATGATCAGTTTTTTCCCCATTTTGAGCTACAATGTACTATAGTACTTTTAATTTTTGATACCTATTTTTCCATGCTGGTTGCACACAAAGCTGTTTTTTTGCCATGAAATGTGTTATGCTGGTTCTGAAATATCTATTAAATTATTTCTTATCAATTCTTTCAACGAAGTGTAACAAATATAGTTAATATATTCTGGAAATCTGGGGGAAAAAGGAGCCAATTTTAACGTAAATTTAATAATTTAGATCATACACCCCCAATTTTGGTGCTTCTTTCTGAATATTTAAGATAACCTTGACCTATCTGCTTAAATTCAGGAAAAGTTTAAGACTTTAAGATAATTTTCTTGCTTATTCAATTTTCATTGCCAGAAAAATCACCTTTTATGAGTGCAGAAAGGTCAAATAATTGATTATGTGTAACAATTTTAATCTTTTTCTTAGTCACAATTTTAAAGTGTCTTTTTTTAATAGGCTTATAGTTTATTTTGCTCCATGCTTTATTTGGAAAAAAAATATTGGAGGGTTAATGTTGAAGAGGTAATTTTTTATAAAGACACAATATCAGTGCAAAATGGTCATATAAAATGTACTGTAGCACCAAAAAGAAGCATATTGATCCCCGCCCCCATTTTAAATTTGATTTTTAACAACGTTATGTGTGTAGCAACTAAAAATATACTTGAGAAAAAAAGCTTAAGACTTTAAATATCAGGATCGAACGTCGTTAAGGAGCAAATTAAGCGACATCACATTTCAAACACTTTGTTGGAATACTTGACCTCCAAAGATGACATCGATTTTTTTTTCAAATATATTATTTCATATTTAAGTTCTAAAATATTCTCTTTTCAGCCTCGTAGCATCGTTTTTGAAAGGGGGGAGGCAGCCAGAGAATTTTTTTACTTACTTTGAAAAAATTGACAAGTAAAAAATGGGAAATTGTCGTAATTTGAAAATCCTATTTCGTGTTGGTGGAGGCGGTATGGGGGGTGGGGGGTTAGAGGCCAACTTTTTTCAATGCCAACTTCTTTTAGTACCAATATTTAGTACCAACACTACATTTCCCTTATATCAATTTGTTTTAATATAAAGTGGGGGGGGGGAGGTGGGGGGGGGGGGGGGCAACGTACCAGCCTTCACTAAACATCTCCAAAAGTGAAAGTAATTGTCACGGATTATCCGCGGGTTTATGTTTATGTCACGGATTATCCGCGGGTTTATGTTTATGTCACGGATTATCCGCGGGTTTATGTAACGTACGTTAACGTTATTGTTACGTCACAATACTGTACGTTATGTTTCTATAGTTAATAACATAGTCTAAAATAAACCACTATACTATCAAGACGCATTTCTATTCTTTCCACAACATTTGGTGCCGTGATCGACGGAATGTCTACATAATACGTAAAAAGGAAGGAGAACTGAAAGCCATACGGGCCGGTAACAGATCCGCGGTAACGAAACTTTTCGGACGATTTTTGGACTTAAAAGAAAATATAGCCAGTGAAGTAACAGAGGAAATCGAAATAATTAGAAAGTCTCTAGGCCTAACGCAAAAAAGACAAATTCTACAAGAACTAAATGAACGCATAACAGACGCCTTATCTGAAGAGAACATAGAAGAAGAAATCACAAACACAGATGAGTATATGCACGAATTAGATTGCAAAATTAAGAAAACAGAAAAATTTACAGAAAAAGTTTCATGTAAATCTTTGAATGCCACTGCTGAGTGTTTTGTACCCGCCTTAGAAATTCATGATAGTAATGTGAACACGTCAGCTACAATTAACTCAAGTGAAACGGCTTGTGAGAATATTTTAAACAATTTTTCTACCTCTGATCTCAATGAACAAAGTAACCAGGATTGGCAGAAAAATGTTTTATCATTACCATCCAACCATGCCACTAATAATCATAGCCTACCGAAGCTAAATCTTCCACATTTTGACGGGGATATATTACAATGGAATACGGTTTGGGATTCATTTGAATCAACAATTCACCGTAACCAAACTTTAACACCAATTCAAAAGTTTTCGTATCTCAAGGCTCAATTACGCGACGCAGCAGCACAAACCACTGCAGGATTTACTCTCAGAAAACGCAAATTATGAAACCGCCATAGACCTACTCAAGGAACGGTTTGGTCAACCGCAGAAAATTATTAATGCTCACATGAAAGCTGGAACTGCATGCTCCGAGAAACGACGCCATCAGTTTAAGAAATTATGGAGACTGCTTGGAATCTCTCGTCAGGAGTTTAGAGTGTCTAGGACAAAAACAAGAGATGTACGGAGCTTTACTTATTCCAGTCATAATCAACAAGCTACCAGCTGAAATCAGGAAAAACATTTCACGTGAGTACGATGGTGACAACATTTCATTACATGATCTTCGTAAAGCTATCAGCAAAGAAGTCAAAATCCTTGAATCATGCCAGATTGAAAACAGCGATGGATTCCACGCAACAGCAATGTTTCTTACCGGAGCCTCAAAGAAACAACGCCATGTTCATTATGGACAAAACCAGAAAACAAGAGAGTCAACTCCTTATGTCGAAACAACAGAGATAAAGAGCCGCCCATGCATTTATTGTTGCACAGAGAATCACTTTCCAGGGGATTGTAAGAAAGTTACAGAAGTAAGTGCAAGATTCGACATCTTAAAACGGAAGAAATTATGTTTCAACTGCTTAGGAAACCACCGCGCCGCACATTGTAAATCCCCCAACAGATGTAAAAAGTACCAGAAGAAGCACCACACAAATATATGCGATATGAAACTAACGAGGAACAGAGACGAGCCCACCAAATCAACAATTGTCAACATTGTAGGAACGAGCAAACCAAAACCCACAGAAATGAACGTTGAACAACCACATAAAAGTGTTTTATGGAAATCAGCTTCCACTCCGATGAGTCGGACTGTGGACTCCATTCAAGAACGTACCAAGCTGACTAACGAGATACAGCAACCTAAGTCAGAGCTGAAGACTAAGACAGAAAGTATGAACGCGTTGGAAAGAGAAAATGGTACCCTGTCAGAGAGATTGTTACAATTCGACCAACAAAGAAATTTTCAGACGCGTGTGGAGAATGGGATGAAGGATATGATGGAACAGATAAATAAACTAGCGTACGAAAACGGACGTCTGCATAACGAGGTTCAGAAATTACAGAATCAAGTTTTAAATATCAAACCTACAGCACTCACTCGGAGCATCTTAATGCTAAAAACATTAGTCTTCAGCCACGATATGATTACGCTCAATGGCAAATAAGTGATCTAAATATCAAAGTACAGACACTTAAAAATCAGATACGAACCTCACAGGACCCCATCGAAAGTAGGGAGAAAGATAACACGTTCGCCGTCAGGATCCGTGATGACACACGAAGGGAAAAAACTCAGATGACAGAAAAACGTACAGAGGCCGAGGAGAAGGAAAAAGAAAAATCACAGAAAAAGAATCTCAGGGACATGTCAGAGATAATAAACAAAATGTCAATCTACGGACTCGAAACATGGAGCTGGAGAAAGCTAACACAGAACTACGTCACAAACACCCGGGAACTGAGACTCTTTTACAAAACCTGAAAGATAAAGTGTCTGAACAGAATTCAATAGGATCGAGTATCAAAAACAGGAACCAACAAGAAAGAATCCGTGAATGGACCTCTTAATTAAGTGATAATGAACTTGTTTTTATTTTAATTTTCAATGAACTGTTAATTTGATTTGAACTTTTTAATGTTCTAGTATAATTCATTTCGGTGCCCGGAGTGTCACGGATTATCCGCGGGTTTATGTAACGTACGTTAACGTTATTGTTACGTCACAATACTGTACGTTATGTTTCTATAGTTCATAGCATAGTCTAAAATAAACCACTACACGATCAGGACGCATTTCTATTCTTTCCACAACAGTAATGTTGGGAAAAAAGTAGGGGGGTCTGGCAGGAAAGTTTCCGATTACCATTTTTTAAGGGAACATTCGTTTATATCTTTGATATCGAAAATTATATCGAATATTTCATATTATATATGGATACCACAGAAATTTGGTGTATTTCCAAAGTGTTAAATCATTATTTTATTATGGGTGTACTTAGTTTGACGTGTTGTGATCTCATGAGCAAATATGAAACGCAATTTTTAGCGATATAAATAAATCTTTGAAAGAGTACATGGACGGATACGAGACCCACGGATGTTCGTATCTATTCACGTCCTTGTATTTGTGATAAGTATAAGCATGCATGCACTGCATAAAAAGATCGTGTATAGAACTTTATAAAAGTTCATGTGCACAACCAAAAGCTTTTCAGTCGAGGTATTTTTCCTTAGCGTCGAAAGTATGCTTTTCTAAGTTCCTATTCCTTGAGAAAAAAAGAATGTCTATTTAAAAACCTTTCAGAGGTTTTATGAAAGTGTTGTATACAAATGAATGTATTTTGAACTTTCTTGAAATAACATTTTATGAAAATAATCTCAAATCAAATTTCTCATTTAGCTTTTTTAAATACTTAAGTTAGAGTTTCGATAGATATCAAACACTGTATGAAGTGTTCCACTTCCTGTTCACTCAATAAAAGATACTAGCCATTAATAGGTGATGTTGATATCCTTAAGGACTACATGTGACGACAAAATCATCAAATTTTCATTCAACCTCCTAATACTTTTTTTCATCAAGAATCATAGCTTTTCATCAAATGAAAAACTGTATAACGTATTAAGCGCTGCTTATTTAGAAACAAGTATGGCAGATGGTAATATAAAGAATATAAGGAATTTTAAAACAGAGATAAGGAAGAGTAATAATTCATCACCACAACATAAAATTAATAATATGAGATGTATATGAAAATAATATGTAATGCAATGCATATCAAATACATGTAGAAAAATAAACAAGGCGCTGTATCCTGAGTAAGAAAATGGAAATGTTATGTGTGGATGTAAGAAAAGAATAGAGCTGTTTGGAAGTGTTATATTTCTTCTAAATATTTTTACATCGAGAAAAAAGTGCAATTCTAATCATAATTCCATATTTTTAACTTGCTACGTTAAACAATTTTAAAATGATCCTATAGAAGTCTGTTTTTGTCGAATATAGTTAAACAGTTTAAAAATAATAGGCAAATGAATTAGAAGGTAAAGTTTCTATCGTATGTTAAGTTTGATCAAATTTACTATTCAAAGGTCTCAAAAATATACTGAGATAGAGTATATTATGAGTAGTTTTAGTATATTTTTTTGATTGTAAAGTTATATTATAGGCTCGGTTCTTCTAAAGAAGGTTCGGTTGAACGAAAGGCAAAAAGGAAAAAGAATACTTATATGAACGTTTTTTCTTCATAAATATATACGAACGTTTTTTTCTTAATAGATGTCCATATTTAACACTTTAAGCATCCTCTCCTATATCTTTAAGATAAATTGTAAATCTTTATGAGATGTTTTCGTATTTTTGTGCACAGATGCTTGAGGACAGGACCACACCCTCACCCAAATTTAGACCCCTGGGCCTTTTCGACTTTTTCACATAAATTATATATGGATGATACATTTGTGATATTATCTATTCTATCAATTCAGAAAATTTGCTTAAACAAACATTTTATAATATCTATACCCATTTCAAATGTTGCTTCGCTCTAATGAAAATTGTAAATGTTTATTTGACAGAGTATACGAGGGGTGATCAAAAAGTAAACGATATCTCAGGTATTTGATAGTTATATTATTGTTGAAATATTCAAGTATTTTTCAGTGTAAATTTGAGGTCTTTGATAGCATATTGCTTTATTAAAAAGCACATCCCTTTTCAAACTTGCTTTCACCGGGCAACATAACAAGTATCATATTTAACCATCTACCTTCCTTCACTAAAACGATCTATCCAATCATTGATTGAATTTATAGGAAGTCATTTGTCGAAATAAACTGTGAACAAATTCTTATACGCTACTTCAAAGGCATTTTTAAGATATACCATAAATATTTTAGCCGTTTGTTGAACGAGTTCCACTGAGACAACCATTTTTCGTCACAAGTACCTGCATAATGACGTTATTTTCACATTGTGAGCAAAACTTTATTCAGCATATGCTATTTATAGAACTTGTGTATGACTATGTGTGCACCAAATTTCTTTCTAATCTGAATTGTGGTTTTGTAGATACACATGTATAGAGATAGTTCGCGAACTTTTTGATCACCCTTCGTACTAGTAGGTACTAAAACGAGGTCATTTATATCGATTTTATGTGTTTAATTCCTTTGTGTTTCAATGGTGATAATTAAACTTTTGATAGATATTATAAGTTATCTGTGGCAAACTTACAAACTCTTAATTTTTATTTTTGATGGTGCTCATTTTTCCTTACCTGGAATTAAAGAGTTTAAGATTTTTTATATCAATACGTACACTATTTAACAACTGTTCGATAATAATACTAAATAAATTACTTCAAGAAACAATATAACACATTTCCTCTTTTAAAAGTGTTCAAATTATTTGAAATATTTTGCAACTGTAATTCTCTTCTACATTTAAAGATTGTAATGTCCCTCCATATTAAGAAGAAGTCTGGAAAACAAAATTTTGTGCTAAAAATAGACCACGTGCTGCTATCCATGAACAACTTTCATGGTTCTTTACACTCTTTTTGAAGACAACGATACATTGTTTTGAACTTGAAATTATCATTTAAAAGTGCAAAATTCAGACATTTTCTCAACAAATGGTTGTAGAGAGAACATTAATGCACAGTTTGCGTATTTTTTGTGTGGATTTTTTAAGGCTTTGCTGAATTCTGTAGCTGCGCAGTTCTAAGGAGCATATCAAAAGCATTTTTCTGCCAAAGTATAGATTATATATGCACAACATGCATTCAGTTATGCCTATTTATTGTATCTTTATCATAAAGACTTAAAATTTGATCAAAATATAATGTATTTTAGCCATTTGAAGAAATGTTTAAATTTTGTTCTCACTGCACTAAAGGTGGCCTTTACACCCCCCCCAAGATACTAGTATCTCTTTCATTAAGAGAGATATCCCTTTTTTATAGAGAGATATCTTTATAAGCTAGAGATTTATCTCTTTAAGCTAGAGAGAAATCTCTTTAACAAGGTTGGAAGACATCTCTTTAGTAAGTTAAAGAGATATCTCATTAGATTTTCAAAAAGAGATATCTTTCTATTCTCAATAGATTTCTCATTTTATGAAAGAGATATCTCATTTCCGGTCATCCGTAAAATCAGATAATAAATTCTCTCCTTTAAAACGAAAGCGAAACAGGAAGTAAAAGTCTCTGGAATACTTTCGCTGTTAAAAGAAAAAAGACTGAGCATACAATACCTAGAATAATATGTACTATATAGACAAAAATGCTAAAAAATAAAAAATAAAAACCTTGTTTGAAACAACACAAAAATAATGGCATGATAAAAATGCTAAAAATTTAATACATAGGAAAACGAAAGTAAGCATAAAATCTCAAATGCAATGGACCGAATTTTCTCATCTTTTGGAGAAAATTAACTATTACTAACTTGAATTCTAGACAACACTGAATTACTTGTCATGTTTTGTAAAACTGTAATTTAGGATATTATGAATAAGTCGAAATTTAAAAATACTTTAATGTACTTCCGTGAATAAAAAGCTTACTTCCGGTAAAGGGAGAGATCATTTCAAATGGAATTTAAATAAAAATAATGAAGAGAGATATCTCTTTGCAATAAAGAGATATCTCGTTTTGCTTGAGAAATGTCTCTTTTAGACACTTTTAAAAGATATCTCTGTACGTTAAAGAGATATCTCTTAGGATAAACTAAGAGAAATATCTTTTAATTACTTTAAGAGATATCTTTTTAACTTCAAAAGATATCTCCAAATAAAAAACAGATATCTCTCTAGGTGAAAAACATATCTCTGTGGCGTTCAGAGATATTTGTTTTCACGAAAGAGATACATGTATATCTCAAGGAGAAAGAGAAATCTGCTCAAGTGGAAGAGATATCTAGACATAACACATACATGTACCCTTTTCGAAATCACATCCTGTATCAGCCCGAGACACTAATATCAGCCAGAGGACCGAAGACACGAGGGCTCATATTGGTCGAGGGCTGATACAGGATGTGATATGGAAAAGGGTATGTTTTATTATAAGTATTACATACTTAATAATATTTACATTTGCAAATGTTTTTCATTATAGAACACTACTGAAAGCAAGCGTTTTTATTTCTGTATATTTACATTTGCTGATGTCTTTCCTTATATAACAATGCTAATAAAATTGACATTCAATTTTCGATGACATGCCGTCGGTCACATGATCAGACTTTCTTGCGTATGGAAAGCAAACTGCACAAGAAATTTAAAAAGTTTCAACTGTGACGTCACATGACGTCGTAGTAACGTTACGTTGCATTTCAAAATCAAAGTCTAGATAATGCCTATATTACTTTGTAAAATGAATGAAAACGTAAAATATAAATATAAGAAATAGAATATCATTTTTTAGAGTTTCATAGGGGTATGACATGAGGTCGGTACGTGATCAAATTTACTATAACGCCCTTCAGGCGTTATTGAATTTGATCACGTGACCGACTTCATGTCATACCCCAATGAAACTCTAAAAAATGATATCTTATTTCTTAAATAAATACAGTTACGGGGTCAAGAGGTCATAGATGTTCGTATGGCTAAACGTTCGACTTAATTTCTCAGTGACGTCATAAAGGGTCGAGACGTGTCCAGTGGATTACATACATGCCGTTGGGTTTGAAAAATAATGCATTTACGTCATAAAGGGTCGACGCGTGTTCAGTGGATTACATACATGCCGTTGGGTTTGAAAAATAATGCATTTTACACGTTAAAATTCACAATCAGGCAAATTTAAATATGAATAAGTCACAAATTTCAATATAAGTAATAAGGTATCATTTTTTGAGTTTTATTGGGATGTAAAACGGGTTGGCACATGATCAAATCTTCCATAAAGCCCTTCGGGCTTTATGGGATTTGATCACGTGACCAACCCGTTTTACATCCCAATAAAACTCAAAAAATGATACCTTATTTCTTAAATAAAATACAGAACAGATGAAATTGAGAAGATAATAACAAAATAATCATGCACAGACTTCTTAAAATGTACACGGTCTATTGTGCTATTTTAAATGTCCATGATCCGTAGTTTGACAATAATCTAATATTTGTCAATAAAATTATCCTTACATTCAAAAAGTTAACCCCCAAATATGTGTATGATCACAAGTACTGTTTTTTTTTTAGGTTTAATTTACTAAGGGTGTGATATTGATCCGTATCAGCCCTGCAAGGATGATACAGCTACTGAGATGTCAGTCATATCACGTCTGCAAAATCCTGTATTTATCACTAAGTATGTAATAAAAAGAGTTATTATATAAAAAGATTATTTTCGTAATTTTCATTGTCTGAAAGGACGACACATGATATTCTTCCTTTCGTGATATAAACCCGAAAGAGCGTCGGCGAAAAATGACATCGCAGCGTGTTTTAACCATTGTGATGTAATGACATTGTGACGTAATTTTCTCAGACACAGAAAATGATAGCAACCTCGCAGGCTCGGTCGCTATTAACTGTGCCTTCGGTCAATATCAATTGCCATGAGTCCTTATAACCACATATCAACCTACACTGACGTCAATAATTGTATAATATCTCTATAAGTATAAAAGATATCTCTCTGAGTTTAAGAAACATGTCTTTCTTATTGTTATATCTCTTAAAAATGAGATTAGCTGAACATTGTGGCTAAGACCCTTCTCCTTTATAAAGAGTATCAAACATACAAGAATATACTAAAAATATCCAACGACACAAGCTATTGTCACATTTTCGAGACAACCTGTCCCTTCCTTTGGTCCAAGAAAAATGTTCTGACGTCATTTAAACAAATGTAAAAGGGAATTACAAAAACTACTAGCGCTACTTCTCAAGTACCACTGAAACACTGTATATTTAAAATGTTACATGTTTATATCTTAAAATTAATAATATATTGCATATTTAGAAAAATTTTGTCACCGGTTCCATACATGTGTATTACATTTAAGATAAAGGTCATAAGGTAATAAATCATGGTATACTAGGAAAAGTCTTGTCTCAAGCAAAATACGAGTACTCTTAATTCTCTCTTTCAAAAGAGATGATTTATTTTAAGTAATATCAAAAATTTTGAAAAGTAGGTCACGGGTCAAAATCATGGTATATTTGAAAAGGTCTTGGCACAGGTAATGTTATTTTTTAAATATAAAATCTGTATGTTTTCTCATTTAAAAGTTATGGTCAGGGTCAAAGTTTATGTGACAGACGGACATACGTGAAAGATTTAATTTCCTCTCGCATTTGCGAAAGCGGGAGACAAAAGAAATAATGATGCCATTTCTTTAGTGCATTTCTATTGTATGTCATTGTTTAATAAATAATCAGATCAGTGAATTGAGTTAGATTTTTAATTTGATGATTTATGAATCTTCATGAGATATACAACGATGTGTGTTGAAAGGGGGATAACTGTAAATTGATTAATTAGTTCACCTGAATTTGACAATATCCACAAATATTTAAATTGCTGGACTATTCCATATAAATCACGCTACG
Source organism: Saccostrea cuccullata (assembly GCF_032062105.1). Classification (NCBI taxonomy): domain Eukaryota; kingdom Metazoa; phylum Mollusca; class Bivalvia; order Ostreida; family Ostreidae; genus Saccostrea; species Saccostrea cuccullata. The sequence goes on along the minus strand of NW_026931304.1, from coordinate 31,562 downwards.
AGTGCTTTTTACTAGATATTGATAAGCCACTGAAGAGTTCAAGCCACAGTTTGTGATATAGATGGGGTAAGTTTTTATAAAATACTAGCACACAAAATAAAATCGTAACATGCTTATCATTATAATAACATTCATTTTGAATTCAGCTTTGTTAGATTCTGAAGAAAAAAGATTTCTTAAAATTTAGACGTTGAGACAAATATTTTTTTTTCAAAGTAGATGTAATGATAAATAATAAATAATCACTTCCCCACGGAAATTTTTTCAAAAACATTCAGATGTATTGATTTAAATTTCTTTGTTGTTTATATGTAGAATTTAATGCCTTTTAATGCCTTTTCGATGATCATTAAAATTCAACAGCATGGTTTTTAAGGAAAAGATAGGAATGTTTTAAAGCGACATGGACACCATCTTGACTGATTTTTTTTTTACCAATTTTAATGCCAACAATTCCTAACTAAGGCAATTCTAATGATCATCAAAATTTTAAACACCATTTATGGAAGAAGATACAGAACTTAAAGTCTTCATAATGTAAACAAAGTTCATGCTTGTTTTTGTGTTTATACGTATATTGTAACAAAACGAAATTCAGCAAGTCCCTAGAAAATGATTGTATTTAGAATGACTTCTTTAGTGAAAAAATCATCTTTGATCGAACATATAACAATACATTTAACTTATATAAACAAAAACATGACACATGCCCTACAAAAGTTTGGAACTCTGAATGTGTTTTGTATCTCAACAGCTTTTTTTAATTGATGATCATTAGAAATACATTAGTTAAATATTTGTAAACATAAAAAAAACTGGAAAAAGAAATCTGAAATTTTTGGCTGAAATGAAATGAAATGGTGTCCATGACCCTTTAAGCGATGTGATTTTTATGCGCCCGGATCGATAGAATCCGGTGAATATATTGTTTTTGTTCTGTCTGTTTTGTCTATCTGTCTGTTGTCAACTTTAACCTTCGCCTTAGCTTTTGAACTATGAGAGATAGAAACTTCATATTTTGTATGAATACTACTCTAATAATTAAGCTCTTTCAAACGACCTGAAGGTCAATAACCTTGTGACCTTGACCGTCACTTATACATGTATGCTAAAATAGCTTTTTCGAACTTTCACTGTACTTTTTGAACCAAAGGAAACAGAGACTTCATATTTGGTATGCATACTCCACTACTTATTAAGTTTTTTTTTTAATGACACCAAGGTCAATGATCTTGTGACCTTAACTGTGACCTACATGCTAAAAATAGCTTTTTCGAACTTTCACCATACACTTTCCGACCATAGGAGATAGAGACTTCCTATTTGTATGAATATCCCATTAATTAAGTTCTTTCAAATTGCACCAAGGTCAATGACCTTGTGACCTTGACTGTGACCCATATGCTAAAAATAGCTTTTCGAACTTTTTTATGCATAGTGTTTCACAAACACATCTTGTTTTTCAGAAACATTGTTTTGCATTTGTTTCACATATTTCATCCACTTCGAGAATTTTAGAGATATATTTTTTTTAACCCTTCCGAAAAGGCAGCCCTTTGTTGGTCGAAATTAGCTTAGTTATACGGATGCCTTCAAACCTTAGCGTCTAGTAGTCGAACATATTTTCAATTGGAGAAAAAGAATTAACAGATGACAGTAAAATATATAAATATTTACAAAAAAGTCTTGACAAACTCTGAAATTTTCCTTGGGTCAACTTGCTGAATAATTATGCTCATGATGCACACGTGTGCAAATGAGAGCATTGCCAATCTAAAGTTGACGAGCTCAAGGACTAAAATGCATTCTTTCAGTTCTAGGGTGAATGTAATGCTTATGATCATTGTTTAACATTGGTCAAAACTATTGCACTGTGTTTCTCAAAGTATACAAGTCATGTAATTAAGCAAAACTCAATACTTTTTTTTAAAACAAAACACAAGGTCTTAAGTATTTTCACCTTTGTTTCTACCCATAAAACACCTTACAGGATATTCCACTGGCACTTCAGACTGAGTCTACGTCCTACTCCAGAATTGTGTAACCACCGGGGGCATAGTGTTTCACAAACACATCTTGTTTGAATTGTTCATGTTTTACAAAGAAGTGTGTTCCTTTGATATTTCTTATATAGGTTATCACTTCTTTATTGAAAAAAAAGGTTTTTTAATCCGACAATTATATATTTATAGAACAATATTTTTCTAAAGAAGATGAGAATTGTTACATCCATAACAGTTTGGGTTATCCTATGTGTTATCTTCTGTAGTCAGGAAACATTGACGAAAGAGAAAAAGGTAAGAGCAATATGACCATAGTGTGATCATTCTTATACGTACGTACGCAAAATTATATTACATATTTAAAACAAATAAAAGCGTCTTCCGTTACATAGTACTCAAGCTATAGGATATATTTTGTCCTTGATTGCTCTACGTGTTCTATTCTATTAGAATATTCTATTTAAATGATAAATAAATATTCTAAATATTGTATTATTTTTGTCATTATTACTCATATTTATTATTCAGTAATTATTTCTTAATGAAGGATTTCAATGACGAAGAAGAAATTTACGATAATAACAAAAATGGTGAGTAGTGATAAAATTGATGTACTGGACTATACATGTTTGCATAAATTATATTAGAATTCTCACTCGGCAAATAATTTGATAAAAATAATAATTATTAGCCAAAAGATATTTTCAAAAATTAATTAAATTTTACTCTTAAATCAATGAAACAAGGATATTTATCACCGTGCAGAATTGACCCTTTTTACTATACTTCTTTTGGACTTTTATTTTGAACTTTAATATGTTTCTTTTGTTATTTTCCTTGAACTTATTTCTAAATCTTTATTTATTGTTTGACTATGAAACTCCCAATTTTTACTTAATTATGTCTAGTGACACTATATGGACAATTGTTGAGAACTACAAAGAGACAGAGTGTTAACCGTCACTAATCTCTAATATCTTATAAAAACAAACAAAGTCATGTAATTATTCGATTGATCTTTCTTTCATGTTCATCTTATCAAAACTTTTCACAGATTGTATAATTCACTCAACACATGTCATTTTGTCACTCAATTTGCTAATTGTTGCCATAGAATTCTTTTATATACAAGTATCTAAATTGTATTTGTTAGTTCGGAGGCCCGACGCATTACTGGCCACTTCCGTCTGTGTTCCCCGCTTGTATTTCTTGAATGTTAAAATTGTTGTCCATCATTTTAATTACATGCACTTATTAATAAACTCGGAAACCAGATTACTCGTTACTTTGGACCTTTATATGTGTTATCGGGAAGAGTCCTTGGAATACGGCTCTACTACTTCCGGCCAACGACGCCACTCACTTCCCCTGCCAACATTCCCTCTTGCCCGATCAACTACACATCTTTTAGACCCAAACTACGTGGTTACATATTTAATGACAAGATAGACTAAGAATTCTTTTTGGTCCGTAATTTGTGGTGTCTGCAGGAGCGATGCAATATTTCATCATAACCAAGCTGTTGTCATCCCTCTTACAAAATGAGAAATTATGGTGGCATATTTCTGCCCCCTGTGTGCAAGTTATTTTTCTATCAAATATATCGACATGCAAGATAAATATGTTGACATGCAAGATAGTTATGTCAACATGCAATATAAATATGTTGACATGCAAGAAAATTGCAATCAAATAAATATTATGAAATATCTTCAAAAATCTTAAATATCGCCCACATGTGACATCCAACATGCTAGATGCTACTTATTTATGTTAACATGCAGCTTATTTATGTTAACATGCAAGATAAATATGTTGACATGCAACATATTTATGTCGACATGCAACTTGGTAATGTTGACATGCGAGATAAATATGTTGACATGCAACTTATTTATGTCGAAATGCAACTTGTTTTTGTTTACATGCAACTTAGTTATGTTGACATGCGAGATAAATATGTTGACATGCAACTTATTTATGCTGACATGCAACTTATCTATGTTGACATGCAACTTATTTAGTTGACATGCAACTTATTTATGTTGACATGCAAGATTAATATGTTGGCATGCAACTTATTTATGTTGACATGCAACTTATTTATGTTGACATGCAACTTATTTATGTCGACAAGCAACGTATTACTTTTTTAAATTTTATTGAAACTGAATATCATTATATTCATTTTTCCCCATAAATAATATCTTCATTGAAACCTGGTGAGTTCAATGTAAAAAGGGTATTAAAACACAACTTGCTTTAAATTATCAGAGAAAAATAACATGGTGTTTTAATGAGCCAAATGACTCACTTGAGAAAATATATTATACACACAAGTTGAAAAGGTTTTTTTTTTTTTTTTTTTTTTTGTTTTGTTTTTTTTTAATTTCAGTAAGTCTTTGATTTATGAAAGTTAAGCAACATTTAATTTTAATTTAAGAAATCTTAACAACCCTCGTTTTGATCTTTTTTTTTAGTTTTTCAATTTTGCTTCCAATCCATCAAAATGTCCACCGCATTGAAGCAGTAATATCCAAAAATGAAATCATGCACAAAGCGATGTACGTGCCTGAAGACCCGGGAATGACGACAAAGTTTTCAGTGAATATGATCGATTTGTCATTTCATTTGGGATATACACTTTTTTAAATATGATCGATTTTCAAAATGATAAGATTTTGAATTAAATGATTAAATTTAAATGCAAAAGAAATTATGTGATACATAACTATGAACATTTGTGCATGCATGCAGATTCGTTACTAGTACTACCGAAGAAATGTGCAATGAGGCACGGTTCTGTTTTTTTTCTGTCGGTAAAATTGAAGTTGATTTTAATGATCGAAAATTTATTCAAGCAGATATTGCAGTTTAAGTTATTTTCTATAATATGAGGTGGACAACAAAGCACAAATTGTATTTCGTTTAATAAAATGTCCTTGCGATTCAGAAACGTGTCCGTAGACTATAAAACTTTTAAGGACCCCTCTCTGCGACGACCTATAGATTTAAGTGTGTCCGTCCGAAATCTCTTTTAAAGGATGTGCAATGACCTTGAACTATGTTTCAAGGTCTAAGGTTAAGGTCATAACTGAATTGTATATGAAAAATCTTTGTCTGCAGCACATCTTTTCACCCCTTGATCCAGTCTGGTTCATACTTCCACAGAGTGTCTGTTGTCATACGGCGTGCAGTGACCTTGAATATTTTTCATTTGCTTAATCTTGTTCAGAACAAAAAATAAATGGCTTTAGGTAAGGAGTAATGAGCCTGAAATAAAAGTTTTATGCCAAGTGGACAATTTATGAGTTATAGGTCAAGGTCAAAGCAAAATTCTCTGAAATGCTTTTCATCCTATTGTCCATTACTTGAGTGGGGCCCTATGTGATGGTAGACATCTCAATGATTCATGAATTCAGTGAAGTTCTACATGCAACAGTTTAAGAATAAAAGGTATGAAGTGCAGTTAACTAATTTAATATTTTAAACAATAAAAATGGGAATATAAGATGTGAGAAAAATCGTAACAATGTCCTTTTTAATGTCAAGTAGGTATGCTCTGAATGAGGGAGAAGAGATCTAGAGCTTTTAATTACAGGTGCATTACCTATGACAACTTCATTAAGGAGGCTGGGGAGTCAAAAAATTAACCATCATATATAACTTATTTTTTTAGATACGATATCTTTAGCTTTCAACTATCATTTGGCAATCAAAAATTTCATACATTTTAGTTTAAAAATTTAAACATTTTTGTATATCTTTATATTGAGCTCTTCTTCTAAAGAAGATCAATATAGTCTGGAAATGGCCACAACCACCCAGCCCTCTTAAAAGGGAACAATTCTTTTTTACCATGAATTAAAAGTTTGGCCTAGTTATCAAAAAACAGAAAACTGCTGACCAAATGCATTCGTTATTCCATAGGAAAATAAACTTTTGTCCTCTTACTTCAACACTCAACAGTAATCATAACAATTTTCTGAATTTATTATGATTTTTGACCTTGACAGTTAAAGCAGATTTAAAAAAAACAATTACATATATTATGTACTATTTATATTTATACTTTACTAGTAATAAACATTTGCAATTAAATACACAAAGCCTGGCAAACATACAATTTCTCATTCCTTTATCAAACAATATTCGGAACATAGAGAAAAATGTACCTCCTTAAAACGACAAGAGTCAAATAAATGTATGTCGATATATGTAATTTATAAGCGATCTACACGGTCTGTTATTCGGATAAAGAGTTCTGTTGCTTCTTCTACTGTGTTTGGTGGGTAATTCAACCCGTTTTCCATTCTTATTTGAGTACCAGTAACTTCAAATTCCATTGAAACACCATTTGCAGGAGGGTAGGCACAATATTCTTGTTCTATGCCATTCAGATTATCAGGTACAGGCATTTTGAAATCTCTTGTTTGGTAAATTTCGGGCTGAAAATACATTACATCTGGTTTTCCAAACGGACAATCTGCATTGTGGTTTCTTCTAATTGTGTGTTCATTCCAATGTTGTATAACTCTGTTCATTTCTCTGGTGATAATTGGTAAGAAACAATACCTAGCACACTTCAGGTGGACTATGTCGGAGGTGTCAAAAACACCTAAATTATCCATATCCTTAAAGTAATTTATCCAAAAATTGCCACACATTTCTCGTAAACACCGCCAAAATCGCTCTATTCTTGTATTTCTATATGACGATCCATACCTAAAACTTGATAGTCCTTACAAGGGATCCTGGTGATTCCATCGCAAAGCGTATTGCAAATCTCGAACTATGGAGTTCTCAGTACCCCTGTCTGCGTATACGACTACAGGAACCACGTTTATTTCTTTGATATAATTTATATAAAATCTGGATATTTACTTAGGGTTTTTGTTAGAATTGCAAGCTCTGAGCCAGAGAATACGTCTTGAAAAGCCATCTACACAGCAGTGAATGGAAATTCCGAATGGTTTTAACTTGTCCCAGCCATCTAGATGAACACAAAAATTCGGCCCTTCGTTAATGTACCTTCTACGCTGAAGACGACGTTGTCTACGCCTTATTACACCTTCTGCGTCCAAAACAGTTAATGCAAGGTGCACCAATTCACAAGACACATTGAGGTTATGGTCGATTAGCAGACTCCTCCTCATTCCTCTATAGCCTACGTCACCGCCCGAGCCTGAAAGTTCATGTAGAATAGCCGTTACAATGTCCTCCAAACGTGGCTGGTTGTTTCGTCTCGTCAGATTCATTTCCCATAAAACTTGATGAATTTGTCTTGCACTAAGAGTAATGTTATGTCTGGTTGCAAGAAATCCAATGATTTCCTGAATAGTATAACCAGAGTGGTAATAAACAGCAATCATTTCATTCCTGCTGAGAGGTAGTCCGTCCACAACCAAACGTTGAGCCAGAGCAGGTGTATAGATATTTTCACCCATTGTATTTTTGTCGCTGAAAAAAATGGGAAAAAATACTTTATACACAATGAATTTTTGTTTTGCTTTCTACGTGTGTAAATTTACATCAAACTAAATCATTCTATAAATACACCACGATTTGGATTGTAAGAGTCTATCATATTAAAATAAATTGCAGTTCAAAAAAACTTATGTAAGATAGCATTGAGGGAGCAGGGGGCCCGGGCTCCCCCTTTTGTGTCCGAAATACACATAAGATTTAATAAATCAATTTTTTGGTGTGGTCGTGGACCCATACCCCGACCAAACTTGTTGGGGCCCCCTTTTTTTCAAGATTCCTGGATTCACCACTGAAGATAGTGGAAAACTAAAAGTATTATGTTTGATCAAATAATAGCAACATGAAGTACACATATTATTTAAGAAATGGGCACTCTCACCAAAAGAGATATTGACATCAAGAATTACTATCAGTAAGGATTATACAAATTACCAGATTAATCAACCAAAAGATCGTCATTACATCCAATATCAGTTTTATATCAGATCTGAAACAAAGTTTTACCTTGTCAGTTGTGAAGAGACCAGATGAACGTTCAGAGGTTAAGCTTCTCATTCACTGCAACCACAGATTTTGATTAAACTGCACTCTTTTTTTTCAAACAAACAGCATGCCATCATAAATAAGTTGCATGTCGACATAAATATATTGCATGTTTACATGAATATGTTGCATGTTTACATAAATAAGTTGCATGTTAACATTTTCATCTTGCATGTTAACATATTCATCTTGCATGTCAACATAAATAAGTTGCATGTCAACATAACTAAGTTGCATGTCAACATGAATAAGTTGCATGTCAACATATTTATGTTGCATGTCAACATAACTAAGTTGCTTGTCAACATAAATATGTTGCATGTAAACATAAATAAGTTGCATGTCAACATAAATAAGTTGCATGTCAACATATTTATTTTGCATGTTAACATAAATTGCATATTAACATAAATAAGTAGCATCTAGCATGTTGGATGTCACATGTGGGCGATATTTGAGATTTTTGAGGATTTTTTATAATTTTTATTTGATTGCAAATTTCTTGCATGTCAACATATTTATATTGCATGTTGACATAACTATCTTGCATGTCGACATATTTGATAGAAAAATTACTTGCACACAAGGGGCAAAAATATGCCACCATAAGAAATGATTCTAAGTTATGGAGTTATGGGGTGCACAAAGGTCACAGGAAGGTCACAAAATATTCCTTTTTGATGTTAAATTTTCATCTATTTTATAACACATTCTATTTCAGAAATGACAGAGCATAAGCTAGTCTATCTACCAAATTTATGTCTCTGAACTGATGCTTTTTAAATCTAAAAATCTCAGATAGGCAAGCTTGTGCTTCCAAAATGAAAACCTATCTCAAATTTGACATATTCTATCAGAATTGAGAAAAATGCCCAACTTTGGCATCCTTTGTGTTCTCTCTGTACTCTTTCAATCAAAATCATTGCTGGTTAAAAAACAAATATTTAAAGTTCATAACTGCAAACTTTCGCAAATTATAACTGTGTTTTGATTTTTACATCAATTGAGGGGCCAATTTTGGCTGTTTCGATACCTTGTCTTTTTGTCAAAAGATCCTAAAGCAAAAAATCATTATCATTATTTATAAAAATAAGGCAGTGCAAAAGTATTCTGGAATTAATGTATTCTCTTTTTTTAGAATAAATAAGAAAGGACAAACTTTTCAGAAATGTAGGTTTAATTGTTTACGTAAAATGCTAGTATGATATGTAGTATTATCTAAATGATCAGACAATTGGTTTCTACATTTTTAAAACCTTTCTTTCTTATTAACCTCTTTACCACTGTGAACAAAATCATTTTAAGCAGTGGATAATTCAAGGGTAATGATATTTTTGTTCTTTCTATCAAGTAGACGTAAAAAAAGATTCTCACAGAATGAAAAGGGAAGCTGAAGAAAATGGAATTAATGCTGGTAAAATGATAGAAAATTCTCAACAGAGCAAAAATGAAGGCATTCAAATGGTAGGAGTTGGTGCAGCTATAGGAAGTGTTTTAGGTCCAGTTGGAACTGTTGTCGGAGGAATAGTTGGAGGAATTTTCTGCATATTTTTATGTCATCACGGTAGGTCTTTATGAATGCATGTTCCATAAACCTTTTAAGATCTGTTAGCTCTTATTCACAAAATTACCACTAGTCTTTACAAAAGGACCATGATTATCAAACCAAAGTTATTCTTTAAAATGTGATATTTCTCTTTAAGTTGTGAGATATCTCTATTTTTAAGAGATATCTTTTACATAAAAGATATATGTAATTTTATTAGATAAATTTTATTTTTCGAATAGATAGCAAAAGGGTTTGCCATAGAAAGGTTATCCAACCGGGTTCAAATAATTATTTATAATATTTCAAATTTTCTAGAATATTAAGTACTTTAAGTCGTGCATATTTTTTTTCTACAAAACGTGTTACTATATACATGGTCGATATTAACGTGATTTTGGCTTTTTACATCTATTACTACGTGATGTCATATACTTCATGGTTAAAAAAATTTAAAAAAAAACAATTTCAGTGCAAAGTAGCCAAGATTTAGCTTTGGCCAATTTTGCTTTTTACAATTTTCTCTACTATCTCTCAATCAAAAATATTGTGCATATTTTGTTACCCTACCTGCGTTTCTCTTTCCTTTCAGTATATAAAGGTTCTCAATGTAACATAATTTATTACTGAAAATACTAAAAATTAATGTAATATGACAACATATGAATTTATTAATATATTAATTTACATATAATTTAGATAATCGACCACCACCCAATCAAATGCCGAAGTTTACTTTCTGTCCAAAAAGCGGAGATGAAATATTTGCCGATGATGGACAAGACGCAAAAATATATTCCTGGACTCTACCAAAAGCAGCAGATCCAGAAGATGGAAATTTAGAGTGATTGTCTAATTAATTACAACCAAATAGATATATCTCAAATATATTGAAATAAAAATGAATTTATTGACGTGCATTATTAAGAATGTTTCTGTCACACTACAGGGTACATTTAAGGCAAGGGAGTCCTCCCGGAAAAAAGTTTCCTCGTGGAGAACACACGATTATATATGAAGCAACGGATAAGAACGGTGCTCTGGCATCTTGCTATTTCAGCTTTACCGTGAAAGGTAATCTTAAGGGCCTTTCGGATTCTTTGTATGAATTTTTTTTCAAAACTATTAAGGTCATATGCAACGTATTTGGGACTTTATTGGGTTCTTTGGAGTTGAAGAGTTCCACTAAAGAGAGGATCTGTGTGCAATGTTTTATGTTTTTAATGTCTATATATGGATTTGTACACCTCATCTAAAACAATTTTTGAGGAAAAATAGGAATTTATGTTTTGTACCTTTTTCTTTGAATAATGCAAAACGTTTCAAAATTTGATATCTTTTCAAAACCCTTGGTAACGCATGCTGATTTTTAAGTCTAAAAACATGTAGTGGTATTATAAGTTTCAATTTAGAATGTCTTGAAAAATTATCAGTAGGTATGGTACCTGCGTATGTCCTTAATTTATTCATCAAACAAAGAATAGTCAAAGAAAGGATAAGTAAGGTTTAACTATCATTAATTTTATACCTATTAGTTTTGACATGTGAGTTTCCTCAATGGCCCTTGAACGGCTTCATTCGATGCAACAAACCAGAAATAACAGCAGGTACAACATGCAGAGTTGGTTGCTATCCTGGATTCCAAATGGCTCCTAATACACCAGAAATAAAGTGTGTGTCAGCAAACAAAAAAGCTTCTTTTGATGCAACTGTTCCCTCGTGTCAAGGTTCGCATTTTTTTTGTTTGATAGATTTGATTCTGATCAATGAAGCTTATGCAGAATTTGTGAATGATTTGCAAATATGAAATTTACAGAAATAACTTGTCCGGTAAATGTGACAGAAATGAAACCGCAACACGGCATGGCTTTGTGTACCAACAATCGTCATAAATATGACAGTGCTTGTACCACACAGTGCGAAAAGGGATACAGTCTAACGACAATGATGCTTTCTGTGTGTCAAAAAGATAGAACATGGTCCACTAAACTACCGGATTGCGAAGGCAAGTCTCCAATCACTTATTTTATTTGCCCCTGTATAAATATTTTTTTGGTAAAAAAGTGCAACTTAGTTTCAAAGAAACTTCTATAGTTTTTATTTAATTTATTTAAAACTAGATGTTTTCAATACGCTATTGTTTTTCAAACATCTAATAATATCCCATTGGAGGTCACGTCAGATTGTATTTTTAAAAAAACTTCATATGCTAATACATATTGATTTGAGCTTTTCAACTGCTTCAACAATTTTTGACAATGACAGTTTCTTTGACCTCACTATTTTAAATAAGTGTTTAGCCCAGTTTCAAACAAACCATTCAAGATCGTGTTATCAAATATCATATGCTGATATATACTGATGTAAGCTATTAAACTGCATGAACATTGACTGACCTTGATCCCACTTTCATATATTAGTTTTTCTAAGTTTTAAAGTACTCAATCAAGACAATGTTAGCAACGTCATTTGCTGATACTATTCAAATGCATCAATATTTTGTATCTTGACTTTTGACATTGACCGTACTTTTCTTAAATTTCTAGTAGTGTTCAGCACAGTTAAAATAGAAACCTTTAATTCTACAATAGTTCTTATATTTTTTTTTACACCATCGATTGCTTTGATTATTTTTAGGTAACATATTTATGAACATAAAATAACAATAAGTGTAGATATAAAATCCTAACTAAAATACGCTAGGTTCAAGACATATGTTGTTTATTAAGTTAATTTTTAATAGACTCAGATCCGCCAGAAATTAAAAGATGTCCTAGCACTATTTACGCCTATACAGATCGTAATAGAAAAAGTGCAACCGTCACTTGGAAGGAACCAACAGTTGTTGACAACTCGAACAAAACAACACTTGAGCGCACAGTTGGACTAGCACCCGGATCCACTTTCAGAGTTGGATTGACAGAAATACGATACAAGGCCACAGACGCTAGTGGGAATGAGTCTCCAGAATGTATTTTCTTTGTCGCAGTAGAAGGTGATTGTATGATTTAATTGCTGACAATAAAAAAAGACAATAATTTTAATAATGCTTAGTATATGATGTTAAAAAGTCAAGGCAGTTAAGATATGGTGTCTGGATTAAGGAATGTTGGATGATTTTTATATCAGCTGTATATACATAAGTAAGCGCGTGGGTTCAAAACAGACCGTTTACGCAGACCTTAATTCATTTGAAATAAGATTAACAAATAACATCCCTCAATGCCATGCTTACACATGGATATGTGTTTTGGTACACATACATAAAAAAATCTTGTGAATCCTTGATATGTAAAACTTGATGAAAAATCAATTTTCCAAACATCCTGCACGTTAAATATAATATATTTTATGTCAGATAAATTGCTGACATTATACATGTTTTGCAAGATATATAGTGAGGGAGACATGAAGATTTCTTTATCAAGAAAAATAATATTTTCCTAGGGAAATACTGTTTTTAAATGAAATTTTCATGTCTCTCCAACATGCAAAATAAAATATGCATTTGGAGATACGCACGTTTGATTTGAAAATAGAAAAAAAAATATTTTAAGATAAGTAAAAATATTTGAAGATATGTTGATAATTTTGCGTTCCAACAATTTATCAGTCAATATCAATTATCGGTTTTAAACAATGGACATATGTACATGTGTAGTGCAAAATGAAAGTTCTGTTATTTGTAGAATTGAGGTGTGCTCCACCATTAATAATAGACAAATACATGTTATACCAGTGTCCAGATGGGTTTACCTATGGAGCCAAGTGCCATCTTCACTGCATGGGCAGATTTCCTCTGGTAGGAAATGAAACAATTGTATGTGAGAAAAATTCGACTACTGTCCAACCATACGGCTACTGGGACAAAGGCGGAGTTGAGCCCTACTGCAAACGTTAGTTTTTTTTCCCAAGATATATTGTATACTAGAGATTCCAGAAAACATAGATAAATCTTAATGAATTCATATACTAGCATACATTGTAATGAGAGGGAAATTTTCATCATCTTATCCCATCCAAAGACTTTACAACTACGTATACAATTATTTGTATCGTCAATATTTTATTTTTAAAAGATGTTTTCACAAAATTAAATAAAACAAAAAACCTGACAGTGTCATCCTTTCAAAAACAAATTTTGATATTTAAGCATCCTTCGAAAATTCGTCGAAAAAGATTTAAATATGCATGTGCTAACAAGCCATTTGTTTAGTTTTTCTGTTGCATGTAAGGTATACCTTGTCGAGACTTACCAGCTCCCATTAATGGAGCAATGTCCTGCGATACGTGGATGTTTGGACGTCAGTGCCAAATGCAGTGCTCTGACAAGTATGACATACCTGCATTGGGCTCCAGTACATTTAATGGGGTGTTCACATGTTCAGAAAAGCAAGGGGTTTTTATGCCCAGTAATACTGTTCCAAATTGCACTGGTGAGACTGTTTATTATAGAGTAGCATGTTCTCCATCTTTAACAAACTTTCATCTATTTTCATGATTTCATTTTAATGAGCACAGTTTTATATTTTGACTTGAAAATTTGATGAATTTTTCTAGAGCTTAGACTTCCAGGACATATAGAAACGCTTGGTGAGTTTTTCTATTACACCGGAAGTTGTGGTGATGGAAAGGTAATGGAGCAAATCAAAAGCAATTTCATAAAGCAGATGGAATTTCTTGAGAAAAACGGATTTGCTGGTGTTTGCTCTGACTCCAATGAGTGTAACGTTGGCAATGTCTCCGTAACTTGTGGACCAAGTTCCTCAAGAAAACGAAGAGCTGTAGATTTTGAGGAAAACGTCGACCGTTTAAGAAGATCGGGCAGTGAAATACGTGTAGAAATAAAATTATCTTCTGTTTGGAAAAATTCCAATTCAACAAGAGCCGATTCCCTACAGTTTGCTAAACAAATTCAAAAGAAAATGTTTGACAAAGTACAAGAACTCGGCAATGATGGAAAGTTAACAGTGAATGGAATCGCCCCAGATTCTGGAAGTTTTGTTCTTGGCTTTACCGCTCCAGTGTGCCCCCCGGGATTAGCTATTCGTTTGACAACTCTAACTTGTGGTTCGTTGCAATATATAATAATATTATACATGTATATTAAGATAAGCTTAAAATCTCCAGCTGCTTAGTAAAGACTGATAAAAAAATCACTTTTTCCAGCTCCCTGTGCAAAGGGATCATACTTAACTGAAGACCACAGAAAAAGACCGGTTTGCACGTCTTGCCCAAAAGGATTCTTTAAAGAGGACGAATTTGAGTTGCAATGTGCAAAATGTCCAGAGGGCACAGGCACAGTTGAAGAAGGAAGCACGTATTCAACAGACTGCATAGGTAAATAAGATAGTGAACATATTTATATATTTTTTTAAAATTATATATTTATGAATTCGATAAAACTAAAGTCAAGTCGTAGAGATATCAAAAATATGAAATCCATAAAAAGCAAATGGAATTTTATTTACTTAACTTGTTAAAAATTGTTAAGTGGAATGATATTTGTTCCTTTTTTCTGTCTTTGAATTATTCTATTTATACGAAGTTTTTTTTTTATTTTAAGACACATGTCAACCTGGAGAATACTCCGAAACTGGACTATTTCCTTGCACGCCTTGTGAAAAATCCTCGTTTCAAAATGCATCGATGTCAACAAGTTGTGTTCAGTGTCCAACAGACTTGACAACGGCATTTAGAGGAAGCACAGATGAATATAACTGCACCAGTATGTCAAGAAATTAAAAGAAAATCGTATTATTAATTTTTTATTGAAACATTTGCAATTAATAAAAGAAAATTGTAACAAAATTTGTTTTTCTCAGATTTTGATGTATTATTAAAACAACGTGGAAGTAGGATTGACGTTAAAAAGCCGTCTAAGTCAACTGCGCCTCTTGGCATAACTATAATGACTTGGCTGAAATCACCATCAAGTAATATAGACCTCACACTGTATCATTCCCGAAGTTTAGGCATAAGAATTCAAGACAAAATCATCATGGAGAAAGCGTCTTTAAGGTACGATGTAACAAATATATTATATATTTTTAATGCAATTTGATTAAACCTTATCTGTTATCATGAACAAATTTATTAAAAATGCAAAATTATATTGCAAATTCAATTGTTTCTTTTTCTTACTCTGGATTTTTATTGTGTGTGTTTGTGTGTTGTTTTGTTTTTTTTTTTTGTTTGTTGTAGTTGTTCTATCAGTGTTGTTACTTAGAAGTGAAGAAAATTATAGAAATATATATCAGAATTTATTATATTAAAATTTACAGCTTGGCAAAAGATCATTTCATCACTAGGATTTGGAATCAAATAACAATGCCACATTCCTTTGAAGTGTAAAACTTTCTTTTATGACTGTTATGCATTATGGATTCTCTACACACTAGTTTAGAAGATTTTTGACATTGAAAAAATATATTATAAAAAGTGAAAATATTGAGCGTGTTCATTTAATGTTCAATATATGGCACTTGACATTTACCCCTGAGAGAAATGTTAAAAGGCAATAATATATCAATAAAGAGATTTGGCTGTTGCTAACTTCTGTTGAGAATTCGAAAATACACTGTAAATGCATTTTAAGTGTTAAATATATTTATATACTAGCATCTTACCTTTATAAAATGATGAGAGTGCTTGAATTGATTACAAATTGTTTATTGTACGGAAGAGATTTCAATTTATTGAAATGTAGATCTTAGAATGGACTACTCTAAATGCAGGAAAATGCTACTGAAACAAAGTTTAAGTATGAACGTAGATATGAATTTTTAGGTCCATACTTGACTGACAAAGTGTTTGTAATAAGTGTATCAACGAAACTACTCTATTATATAGCAGAGTTAAAAACAAATACTAAATCATAAATAGTCAAACATGTACCTTCAAAAGTAACTTTTAATCATGGAATGTGACCAGATATTGAATCAAAGTCATTCAGACAAGTAAAAAAATTAAAAGTATTTTTAACTTTTTACAGGGACATCAGATTATATTGGTAAAAAAGAGCATCCTTGACACAATTTTGCTGATAATATGTGAAAAAAATGTACAAGAGTATAATATTATATCATTAGGATAAAGTTAAAGTCGTACGGGTCTGAAGTGTTGCTTCCTTGTTTTGGTTTTAACTTATTGCTACAGACTAGACAAATATATCAGTCTGGAGCAATAAGGACCGTTCTTAAGAATAGTTCTTAAAATCTTAATTTTAGAGTTTAATTTGTAAGTTAGATTTTACTGTCCCTATTTTTTAAATTTTTTTAAGGACATTATAGTTTTCTATTATTATCAGAAACTGGATAGCCACAGACGTATCGTTACAAAATGGTACATGGGTACATATTGCAATAGTCATACAGAAAACTCAGCCTGTTGCAACTGTGTTTATAAATGGTAAAGAAGAATTTGCCTCCCAGGGTGGCTTCTCTATTTCTGATGCCGACATACAATCAGGATTAGAAGACGTTAACATACTTCTCAATTCAAACACAGAATCAGGTGAGTATACTTAGTTTATAAAAAATATGAAAATCTAGAAACCAACATAAATTTACTTTATCAATATAATAATGATATTTTGCTTGGTAGGTGTTTCCCTGTCTGGGTATCAAGTCGTGTCTCAACCATTACCCAGCGGACAAATTATCCAATCAGCCAAGACATGTCATGCCAAGTCAGCCACATCATTCATCAGTATGGAGGATATGAAAAATTTAACTAAGGGAGATGTAGAAATTATAGTTCCAAGTCAATGCGATGGTAAATATTTACTCTATTATGAAAGTAGCTTATATTATCATGTCATTACAAAATACTAGTAGGTAGTAAAAAAAAAATATTTGGATATATCATTATTATTTACTTGAAATGAGAAACAAAGAGAGGGTATAAAATTAGATCCCCTTTAAGAAAGGATTAACAATTGAAATCAATATAGCAGTGTGACTTTCTGTCTGTCCTTTATTTACTTGTTTTTCTGTATATCTGTTTGGTCATACCTTTTGAACACTTGCTGATATGGCTTTCATATTTCACACATAGATATGCATTCCTCCTGTGCCAGTCTCCTGACCTGGGGGCAATAAAACTTAGACAAGCTTATGTTGATCTCAGTCTCACTAAAACCAAAGGAAAATATATTGTGGAAAAGTGAGACTAAGATCAAAAGTGAGCTCATCTAAGTTTTATGGCTCCCCAGGCCTGATCTCCTGAAATTGTTCTTCAAAAACTGTCATACTTTTCTAAAACGACAATCTTGTTAGTAATATTTGAACGTTTGGCACTAGAGCTTGCTTTCACGTTGGCATTGTAAGAAGATCTTTAAATATAAATTGGTACCAATGTTTTGACGTCATGACTCTGATCTTTAAGTTTTACCTTCTTTTGGTAATACTTCCACATTAACCATAACCTTTGAACTGTTGGAACTGTGGCTGTCAAATTCCACATGCGTATTTCTTGTAACAAGCCATTTTTACAGTTTCAAAATATTTAAAATTATCATGACCTTTACCCTTATGTTTCTCCAACTGATTAAAAAAAGTATGACTTATGAACGGTTGGTGGTAGTGCTTCCATATTTCACATGTATCAAACACCTTTCTTTGGTTTACCCGATAGCAGAACTGTTCAACTTTGCCTTGGATTTTACCCTACCTTTTAAAAACCTTTTTACAAGCTACAAGCCTGCTTCACCATTTCAGTAAATACTCGGTAATCCCCGATTATATTTTCGTCTATTATAGATATAAATGAATGTGAAAACGACCCTTGCCATGGACATCAATGTGTTGATAGAGTAAAGGGGTATGCTTGCCAATGCAGTAATGGTTACCATGGCAAAAACTGCGAAATAAAACCCGATTTATGCAAGCATCAGCCTTGTAAAAATGGTGCTACCTGTGCAAATACAGACCAAGGAAACTACACGTGTTTTTGCATTCATGGCTTTAAAGGAATAAGATGCGAAAAGAAAATAGGTAAAAAAAAATAACAATTATCATTGTATTTTCAATAAAATCATTACCTTATTTTGCTCTTCATTGCTTTGAATTAACATAAGTATAAATAGCTGATAATTAAGAAATTGATTCAAGTCTATCAATAAATGTCTCATTTAAACATGTGAAAAGTATGTTCAGTTTTATATGGTTTTCTACCTTTTACTTAGTGAACGGGGGATGGAGTTCGTGGAGCCAGTTTTCAGAGTGTTCCGTTTCTTGCAATGGTGGAACGAAAGTCCGTACTAGAGTGTGTAATAGCCCTTCTCCTGATCCCGAAGGAATGCCTTGCAATGCCTCTGATGCTATAGAGCATGTGTCTTGTAATACAGAAAAATGTCCCTGTAGGTACCCACAAACGTATTTTTTAATATATACGATTTCGGTAAACAATATCTGAACATAATCCAGATATTTCATTTTTTTCACTTAATTGCAGCTTGTTCACATCTACGGAGAAGCTTTGGAAATGTTCCTCATTGCCGGGATACATCTGATGGTCATAAGGTATGCACAGTCACTTGCAGACTGGGGTATGCCTTTGTTCCCGGACACATTCCGTTACCCGAGTATGTTTGTGGGAGGAACACCTCATATAAATGGACGGGTGAACCTCCTGCTTGTGGAAGTAAGTCGGGTTGTATTTGGAATGACTTATGAATGCTGTTAGGATACAATTATTTAAGAAATGAAGCTAATTCAACTTTTGTTATACCATTTAACATAACTTGGTTTCGCAGTTTATATAGCGTAAGCTACCACAAGTTATGTTATATTGTATAACATAAGTTGAAATAAGCTTCATTCCTTATAATTTAAGTTCAGTGTAGACAATGAGACAAATTTTCCTCTAGTAAAAGGCTTCATATTTAGCATATTTTAAAAGTAGCGTCAAGCGAAGTAATACATGTACGTTTTTGACGTACCTCATTGTGACGTACGCAAGTTATGTTATACAAAATTGATGAAATCTTTTACCCAATCAAATTAAGTGTTACAACTAAAATTAAATTATTGATATGTTCTTCAACCAAATACAATAATTCTTATAATTGATGAGTCGAAGTTGCAAAATGAAACTTTAAATTTTTTTTCAAATTTAAGCCCTAAATTTATTTTTTGTACAACAAATTTTATTCTATGCATATTGATATGCATGGACGATGGTTCAAGATTCTTTGCTTGCTTGCTTACTTGATTGTTTGACGTTCGAGAATGTTTTACTCATATGGAGAAGCCTTTGAAGTTCTACAAACGGTCTTGATATAGATAAATTATCCTATATCTAATCATCATATTTATTTTATTTTTGCTTTATATAACAATCATTGAATTGCAATTGATCATTAATATCTTTTAATAAAAGTAGATGATTTTTGCACAATATAGATGCATGGTATACATGTGTATAATAATTGTTTTTTAGATAGTAAAATTAAAATACTGCATAAGTATAAAAATATTCATTTAAATCTAAATTCAGTATCCAAATTAACAACAGTCATGGCTAGTGTTTTTGGCTATTTGATAATTTTCTGAATATAGTAATACATGTTTTGTTGCTTAGTTATTTATACAATGTCATATCACCTGAACAATCTTCAAATGAAATAGATTGAAAGAATTATTAATTTATATTTCCATTTCTGTTTTTTTTCTCTGTGATAACTGTTTGAAAGTTGGGGGAAATTATTTCTTGATAATTCTGCCGGAATGTAAATTAGGCAGGTCGATAGGTCAGCAGCTAAGGAGGCCTAATACGCATGCAAATCTCGTGCGCATCTGTCTCTGTATCTGACGCTAAGGAAGCCAAATATGCATGTAAATCTCGTGCGGCTGCCTTTGTGTTTGACGTCAGTGTGCGAGGACTATTGAAATTGGCATGGAAATTCTCGTGTAATTTAAATCTGTTAGTCTACATTTTTAGCTCTTCTGAGCCAAAGGCTCAAAGAGCTAATGCTATGGCCATTTGTGCGGTGTGCGGTGTGCGTCGTGCGGTGTGCGGTGTGCGTTAACTTTTTAGAATATGGGCCATAACTCAAGAACCCCTTGGCCAATCAGTGTCAAATTTGTCACAGGGTATCCTTGGCCCAAGGGCTACCATTCATACTAAAATAAGGGTTGGGACCCTAAAACAAGGGGAGATAATCAGGAAAACAAAACCAAAAGTACTGGTTGCAAAAAAATCTTCTTCTCCAGAACCACCAGGCAGATTTTCACCAAACTTACAAAAAATGATCAGAATATGTTGAAGATTAAAAGTTGTTCAAGGCATGACCCTGGAACAAAGGGCCTCAAAGGGGTCTCAAGGTCACTTCAAAGTTGACCTAAATTTACAATTAATGAAAATGTCTATATTTTGCTTACTATAAGGACTAGGATCATCAAATCTTGTAAGTTGATGCATCTTAGGACTTCACATCATGTTAACTCAAAAGTAGGTCACGGGGACCTACTTTTTTAATTTTGCGGGCATTTGTTTTCAAGTGGATTTGAAGGCATATTTTGGACACTTTAAGGCCTATGATCATCAAACTTTGTCAGTTGATGCATCTTGGGTCCTTAAACAACGTCAACTTAAAAGTAGGTCACCATATCCTACTTTTTGAACTTTATGACTTATCCTTTTTAAAACATTTCATCCCATTATTTCAGACAATGAGAGGGTTAGAATCATCAAATCTTGTAAGTTGCTGCATCTTGGGACCTTAAAACACATTTAAGAAAAAGTAGGTCACTGTGACCTACTTTTAGAATTTTGCAGGCATTCTTTTTTCAAATTGTTTAAAAGGCATATTTTGATTACCTTCAGACCAACGATCATCAAACTTGGTCAGCTGATGCATCTTGGGACTCTGAAAAATGTCGACCAAAATGTAGGTCACTGTGACCTACTTTCGACATTTTATGGCTAGATTTCAGTATCTTAGGTATTTATTGGCTTAGAATCATCAAACTTTGTGAGTTGATGCATCTTGGGTTTTCAGAGAGTGACGACCAAAAATTAGGTCACTGTGACCTACTTTCGACATTTTATGGCTATATTTCAGTATCTTAGGTATTTATTGGCTTAGAATCATCGAACTTTGTGAGTTGATGCATCTTGGGTTTTTGGAGAGTGACGACCAAAAATTAGGTCACGGTGACCTACTTTCAATATTTTATGGCTATATTTATGTATCTCCAATACTTATCGGACTAGAATCATCAAACTTTGTCAGTTGATGCATCTTGGGTTTTCGGAGAATGTCGACCAAAAAGTAGGTCACGGTGACCTACTTTTGACATTTAATGGCTATATTTATGTATCTCTGGTACTTATCGCTTTAGAATCATCAAACTTTGTTAGTTTATGCTTCTTGGGTTTTCAGAGAATGTCAACCAAAAAGTAGGTCACAGTGACCTACTTTTGAATATCTCAGGTATTTATTGGCTTAGAATTATCAAACTTGGTCAGCAGATGCATCTTAGGCCTCTGATAAATGTCAACCAAAATATAGGTCACAATGACCTACTTCTGACATTTTATGGCTATATTTAAGTATCTCCAGTACTTATCGGATTAGAATCATCAAACTTTGTCAGTTGATGCATCTTGGGTTTTCGGAGAATGTCGACCAAAAATTAGGTCACGATGACCTACTTTTGACATTTTATGGCTATATTTAAGTATCTCAGGTACTTATTGGCTTAGAATCATCAAACTTTGTTAGTTTATGCCTCTTGGGTTTTCAGAGAATGTCGACCAAAAAGTAGGTCACGGTGACCTACTTTCGACATTTTATGGCTATATTTAAGTTTCTCTGGTACTTATTGGCTTAGAATCATCAAACTTTGTCAGTTGATGCATCTTGGGTTTTCCAAGAATGTAGACCAAAAAGTAGGTCAAGGTGACATACTTTTGAATATCTCAAATACATATTGGCTTAGAACCTTCAATCTTAGTTTGTCTATTAATGCATCTTGAGTCCTCAGAAAACTTCAATCTTAAAGTAGGTCACCGTGACCTATTCATGTTTTTTTTTATAGCTTTATTAAAATATCTTCAGTCCTATTTGGCTAAGAATCATCAAACTTTTTATCAGTTGATGCAACTTGGGTTTTAGGATACTAAGGGTTAGAGGCTTCAAATGCAATTGATAGGTTGTACAATTTATCAGAAGAGCGATTCAAGGCCCTTGGGCCTCTTGTTAATATCTAAGTCTACAATTTTATTTCACAATGAAATGGAAATATAAGGAATCACTGTCTAGTTATGAGAGTATGCCAGGGACATCAACAATAGTGGAAAACATGGGATAATTTTAGCATAACAAATTATCCCATGTTCCCTACTATTGTTGATGCCCTGGCATACTCTCAAAACTAGACAGTGATTCCTTAAATAAAAATCATTATAGATCGAACACTGCTCACTTTCATTAATCCGACAAACAAGACACTCCGAAATCAGTTAAAATATTGATGAGGGGTGACATCAAGGAGCGCAAAGTCTTAGAAAATTGTCAGAGTTAAATATGATCTACACGTTCTTGACATTTTTTCCAGGGGTTGACGTTCCTGAACAGATTTCCACAATAACTATAGTGTCCTATAAAGATCCAATAGCATGTGACGAAGCATCCAAAGCTTCAGTGAATCTCAAAGAGAAACTGGAAACATCCGTACAGTGTGCAAAAAACAAAACATGCATTGTATCTGTGGAGGCAAAGGGTACAAAACAACCTTAAATTATGATAACATATTTAATATTACATGTGCGTGTATACTAGATAAAGATGGTTTGCAATAGAACTGCATAGTATAGTATGTTTTTTTTTATTATAGAGTGCTCCTCAACTAACAGAAAGAAAAGGGCAGCATCTACTCAGTCTCAAGAAGTTACGTTAACCACACCTATTGGTGAAAAAATTGACGTTCAGAACATTGCTCAAACACAACAAAGTATTTTTTTATTTCCTAAATATGGAATAAAACAAAATAAATAAAATTAAGAAATAACAAATAAAAACAAAAGTAGACAAAAGTTAGAAATAATCTGTATTTTAAGCCTCTTGCATAGTCTACATTCATTTTGGTATTAAAAGTCATTTTCTCGTGTATTCGAGCTATTGGATTATACAATAGATATAGGTTTGTGTTTTAATTATGTCTTTTTTGCAGATGGGCGCAATTTACCTTTTTATCAAACACATTTGATTTAATGACATACATTTTTTCTCAAAACTATGACTTCTTCTTTCTTATCGTATCTGAGATGATTCGGCTAGGTTCAAAATCTAGTTCAAAATTTCAAAAGAATTCATAAACTTTACTTCATATTTTCTCTTCATGAAGTCTTCAAATATTTTCGCTTTTAAATGTTTATAATAGGCTGTGAAAAAGACATTGTGGAAGGACGTTTACCAAAATGTTAAATTGCTACGAAAGTAGCCAAAATAAAAATTGACCCATATTATCTTTTCTGTATATTCAGCAAACGATGCAGCCAAAAAATACATCATTAGTGTCTCGGAGCTTGAATATTCTGTACAACAACTGAACACATCGAACGACATGTTGAATCTGATTGTTGATGGAAAGATATATATTGCTACTGGTAAAACTACCAGATCAACGATCCATTGCCCAGATGGTCAGGGAAGAGTACTATTTTTCTGTGGTAAATTGCAGTTTTTTATAAGTTTAATTTAAGCACCACACATTAAAAATTAACAAGTTGTGATACCTATTGACACAAAGAGGTTTACATAATTATTATGATTAAAACAACAACTCTCTACCTTAGATTTATGATTATTTTACTTTCTTCAACTTCAGAAAAACAAAATTACTGCAAAAAAAAAAACTTTTTCCTAAATATACCGGTATGTACATGTACTTGGTCATATTTCTTTGCTGCACAAAAACATTTTATAACACTTCAGTCAATAATCAAAAGTCAATGCCACCCAAAATTTAAAAAAATCAAATCATACAGGTTCATTTTGCTTTTATGTACAAATTATATGTATTCTATCAAAAGCCAGGTATTGTAGAGGTCTCGTGCCCTTAAAATATTCTTTCAAAAATATAAGTTTTTTTCAACTAATGTTTGACAGCGGACTGTCCTCAGGGAACACATTCTTCCTCTGGAAAATGTATTCTGTGTAACCTGGGAACTTACCAGGATGAAGCTGGTCAGACAACTTGTAAGCAATGTCCACTAGGAACTACTACTAACTATGTTGGAAGCCAAAGCCAGCTAGACTGCATTGGTAAATATCTAACTAGTAATTCTTTTGAAAAATACGATTGTCTCATCGTTAGTAGGGAAAAAATAAAGTTGATTTTTTGTGCTTCTTCTCAAGATATCAATAAAACCCCTGTCACACCAGGGCTGCGTCCTCACGGCGACTGCACGGCGTTCTCAAAAAATGCAAAACGCCGAGGTGATCGCAGTAGAGTCTCCTACAGCGCCGTGACAACGCGGCGAGATCTCCACTGAACGCCGTAGGATCGCGTTGGGTCTCCTAGAACGCCAGGGGACGGCGATCACTTTGGGCATGCACAAAGTACGCGCCGTGGGATCGCGGTCTGATAAGAACGCAGTAGAAACGTAGTATGATCGCCGTAGCAGCGCGGTGAGATCTCCAACAACGTAGTGGGAGCTCCGTATGAACGCCGTGAAGACGCACATGATCGCGGCACGAACGCAGTGATAGTAGACTGCGCTTCCATGGAGACCTCATGGAGATGTCGTGGAGTCCTTGGAGATGTCACTGCGTTTCTATCGCGTTTTTACGGCGCTTCTAATGAGATTTATCGTCTTGTGATTTTTTCGACTGCGATTACACGGCGACAGCACGGAGTTGTCACTGCGATCATTGCGCTCCCATGGCGTTTCTACAGCGTCCGTTGACGATCACAATGCGCTTTCACGGCGTTGTTAGAGCGTTGTCAGCCAGCTCACAAAACAAGAGCAATGATATCATATTTGATCAGCAATAATTCCAACGTATGTTGCACTAGGAGCATTTAAGTGAAAAAAATGGAAGATAAAATTACACCAGAACTTGTTCTGTTGTTTCAATTTTTGTAGAAAACTTTTCAGTGTTATTTTTTTTTCATTATTCACAATAAAATCAAAGAAAATCTAACAACACATTTGAACCGATAAAATTGAAAAAAAGGAGTTTAATCATAAAACTATTAATAATTTAGTACTAAATTATTTAAATAAAACATTTTTTAATTATTAAGAATATTTCTTGGCATGATTAGAAGTCTTTTCATCGTGTAACTTGAATCTTTAAACAAAAATGTTTCACATTCCTTCTGAATATATATCAATGAGTATAGAACGCATTGTAAACGTATTGTGAACGCAGCCAGCGCAGTGAGAACGCCGTGAACACGAGGTGAAAACTCCTAGCACGCCGTGAAAACACCGAGGGACGCCATGACATCTTCATATTGTGAAAATTTTACAGAAATTTGTGCAATTTTCCTGCGATTCCACGGCGCTTTTAAAAATTTAACAACGCCGCAATGACTCCGTGTGAACGTAGCGTGGTGTGACAGGGCCTTTTAAACGGAAAAGCACAATTATCACAGTCTAAACTTTCAAAAAGTACCTTTTTCAATAATTTAAAAAACCATTCACGGTAGCTCAGTCGGTAGAGCTCTCACTTCATGATCAGGAGGTCGTGAGTTCGAATCTTGGTCGCAACTAACCTAAGTCGATTAAAAAAACTGGTAGTAATGATACAAATGGAGATAACTAATAGTATTCAAGATCAAAGTCCGTAAAACAATACAAAATAGGAGCAGACACGGAACTCCTAAACATTAGTGATGAGATCAGGTGCCATGGAGGAGTGAACATCCCCTGCCGACCGGTAACATCCGCCGTGTGAACCTAGTTATGATCGGGAAATAACGGAAAACATCTTCGTCAATTGTAGCAACTCTTCCTTCGCCGTGCACTCCGCACTTTGAAGTGAAAGTTGCAGGTCCCTCGGATGAGACCTTAAAAACCGAGAGCCGTGTCGCAGCAGACGTTGACACGATAAAGATTCCTTACTGTTCGATGGCAGTTAGTGCTGAGTAAAGATCAAAATTTGAAGCCTTTCAACTGTCGTATCTATATTTAAATATATATAATTATGAAGATTATAGTTTTCTAACATTACAAGCAATGCATTTAGATGCAATCTTTCAATTTATTATAAGCTGGATGAAGCGATGAAGCGAACAGTAACTATCTTCATAAGGCTGTATTTCTGTCTCCTGCCAAGCACTAAGCATTTGAAAAAAAGTTTTTTCATTGTTATTGACTTATTACAAATCTTTCATGACAATGTTATTGAGACAACATTATAACATTTCCTATGAAAGCTTTTCGTGTATTTTCTTTAAAATACTGCATTATTTACTTGTAACATTTGCTTAATATTATCAACATTCTTATCATTTCCTTTGCAGTGAAGAAAAAATCGACAGAAAAGAAAAAATCATCCCAACATAACCGTAAGTCTTTTATGCCTAGTGAAGTAAACCGTTCATCATTTTCTTCTCTAGAATTAGAAAAAAAAATATTTTTACGTTTTTATGGCGGGTGTGACCTGTTGACAGGGGATGCTCCTCCATGGCACTTGATCCCACATCTGATGCTCTGCTCCTATTTTATATTGTTTTATGGAGTTTTGATCTTGAATACTGTTTGTTATCTCCATGTGTTTCAAATATGTATATTTATGTCTTCCAATGCTAATCAGGCTCACCGCAGCTAGTTTTTGCTAACTATATATAAGATTGACTAAAACTCGTTCTTAGAGATGAATAATGTCATTTATTCAAATGACGAAGTCAAAGACAATAAATTTCACAAACAAAAGAGGGGATCAGACTCACATGCTCAGATTGTAAATTACGCAGAATATAAAAATGTCTGATCCCCCAAAAATGATTAGAAAAAAGT
Source organism: Saccostrea cuccullata (assembly GCF_032062105.1). Lineage (NCBI taxonomy): Eukaryota > Metazoa > Mollusca > Bivalvia > Ostreida > Ostreidae > Saccostrea > Saccostrea cuccullata. Next base: position 4,004 of record NW_026931304.1, on the reverse strand, counting down.
ACATTTAAGACAAGAAAATCAACCTGTATATTGTAGATGATGGAAGTCAAACGTTGATAATTATTGCCACTACCCTAAGTTTGCTAATTTTCTGTGGATTCTCCATTGGTGTTGGTATATATGGATACAAAAGATATCAAAGGTATTTTTCTACTACTTTTATCCCTTTAAGTTTAGTTGCATAGAGTATATTCTTTTTAAAGCAACATGCATGTACAAGTTGCGATAGCAATTTCCAATATGCGTATTTTTCAGTGTTTGTAATCATCATATTTCTTTTCATTTGATACTTATGAGCAAATTGAGGCTATCTAAGAATTGAAATCACATGTACGAATGAATGCCTTTTTGTAAGGATTAGAGGCCTCTCGTCTTATTTATTGTCTTTCCATTACTGAAACTTAAGTTGATTCATAATCCATTTCTGTTTTATTTGTCTCGTTACAGATACAGACTGAGAAACAACCAGAAAATGAACGGAAGTTGGGCATCTTTAAGTATGGTGTCTCCGAGCGAATTCAGTGCTCGTGATTATGTTCCACCATTAATGGAATCCAAACCGAAGTTAACAATGTGAAATGAATTCGGATGTATAAATAATATGCTGCTGAAAATTATATTTATTGTTTAGAATAACATTGGAAGTGATTATGTTTGATTTGTTTGTGTGTTTTTTAGACTTGGAATATTAAAATTCCTCGTGTGATGTAAAAAATATTGCACCTTTAGCAAAAAACTTATCAATTTCACGAATCATTAACTGAATATAACTTTTTGTAATTAGCTATATGATTGAGAGATATTTATGCAACATGAGGTCTATGAAGGATATTTGCAACAAATAAACTTTCTGTAAATGTGGGTTGCTTTAATTGCAGGAATAATCAGCTTTCTAATGGTAACTTTACCTAAATTAATTTCTTTTTAATTTCCTTATTTAAATCTTTGTTTTTGACGAAGCACGAATTTGTTTTATTAGGCGAGGGTCATTAGGATTTCTTGAATCCCCATAAGACTTTTTTGCCTTTTTCTGTAGCCAATATGTATATTTTATCTATCTCCCAGCCCTTTACAGTTGTCTCTACAGGCAATAAACTCGCTTGAAGTGGAATTTCAGCAATCTAACAAATAATTTTAATCAAGCGTGTTTACCACTTGTAGAAACAACTATAAAGGATTGGGAGGTGGATGAAATATATACATACTGGCTAGGGAATGAAAGGTAGTTGATTGACTGATGCTGGAAAGTGGAGAATTCTCCCCAAAAGTGCGCAAAAAATATTGCGCCGTAAATTGCATTACGGTATCTGTAGCGTTGTGGTCAAAGACTAATATATAAAAAACCATAGCTACAGTTCTGTAGCTCTCACAAGGGGAGATAATCGAGAAAAGACAAAAATAAGGTAGGGACATTATAAAAAAATTCTCAAGAACCGTTGGGCCAGAGATGCTGAAACCCATGTCAAAGCATTCTTGGGTAGTGGAGATTCTAAATTGTTCTTATCACGATCCTTGGATTATAGAATTGGGCGACAATAAGGAATCAAATGTATATTGAAATATACGCTGTGTATTTAATATATAAGTTGATTAGGAAGGCATGACCCTAAGGGTAGGGCGGTGCCACAATAGGGAATATGTAAATAGTTTTACATCAAAATATAAAGAAAACATCTGCTTCTCAAGAAAAACTGGACCCGAAAAGCTTAAACTAATGTGGAAGCATCATGGGGAAGTGTAGATATTAAATTGTTAAAATCATGACCCCCTGATTTCTCAAATAATAGCCCCAGGAGGTAGGGCGGGGACACAGTAGGTAAGTAAGTAGTTACAAAGGGGGAAATCTGGTGAAGAACTGTAAGACCATAGTTACTCAGGTGATAGATGTGGTCCATGGATCCCTTCTTTTAAGAAACCTTTAATCGTGGTCATAACTTTTGAATAGTACCGGGTATGTGCCTTGGCTTTCATATTTCAAATGGTCCAAAATTGTGTAAACATAGTTTGTTTTCAAGCCTTCTGTAGGACATGATCGGAAGAGAAATACATATGGAGAATCGATGAGAAATGTACCATGCCTATTGATAACAACTATGATAGCCTAGGGAAGACTAAATGATAAAGTATGCTATATAGTCCTTTTTAACTGCATTATGATTATAAAGAGAGAATGAAGAAAGTCCTTTTGTAAGTAATGTCCTGAATGTAAGTAAGACTAGAAATATGTCCATAGGACATACATGCCCCGCCGAGGGTATATCAGTAAATGCAACATGAAAATTTGAATTTGTGTAATGAAATTTCAGAATATCTTGAACAGTGATGCAGTTGTATTGCTTACATCAGTATGTATCACCATATGAAGTTTAACACTAATTTAAAAAAAAGTGAGGTCAGGGTCAAAGAAAAGGCCAATGTAAAAAAATATTGATGCAGTTGAAAAGCTTCATCATTATGTATCAGCATATGATGTTAAAAAAATATTATGGATGGTCTCTTTAAAACTGACTTAATCACAATTTGATTAAAGTGAGTTCAAGGTCAAAGGAAAGGTCAAGGTAAAAAAACTTGATGCAGTTGAATAGCTCTCATCAGTATGTATCAGCATATGAAGTTTGACACTTATTTAGGAAAAGTGAGGTCAAGGTCAAAGGAAAAGTCAAGGTAAAAAACTTGATGCAGTTGAATAACTCTCATCAGTATGCATCTGATTCAACATATGAAGTTTGATAAAAATACCTTGAATGGGATCTTTAAAACTGACCTGAACACTCATTTAAAAAAAGGAAAGGTCGAGGTCAGAAAATGTTGATGCAGTTTCATAGCTCTCATCAATATCTATCAGCATATGAAGTTTGATGAAAATATCTTGAACAGTTTTTTTAAACTGAGCTTTGGACTGAGCTAAACGCAAAGTGTGACGGAAGGACAGCTAGCCGGAAGGACAGCTAGACAGTCAGCTAGACGGAAAGACGGAAGGACGGAAAACGGACAAGACAAACACTATATGCCCCGGCCATATTCATGGCGGGGCATAAAAAATCCCCAACGAGTATAATAAAGCATACATTAAGCCGATCTTAATTGGCTAATGTTATATGATATAAAAATTATACTAATCAGCAGTTGGCAGTGATCGATGTAGCATCGTTCTTAAGGGAAGGGAGGGCGGGGAAAAATTAACTTACATGAAAAAATAAACTTGACACCCCCCTCTCAAAAAAAAAGAAAATTGTCTAAACTCGAAAATCTTCTTTCGTGTGGGTCCGGGGGGAGGGGGGTCCAACTTCTTTAAGTACCAACTTGTTTTACTCAATATTACCCATGTTAAATTTAAAAAAGTGGAGGGGGCAACGGATAGAACATTCAGTGCCCCCCCCCCCCCCGGATGCTTCGTCTCTGATTGAAGTTCGTGTATCTTGCTATGTTTTTCATCTATTCAATAAACTACGTCTGTGCATTTTACATGTCCGTACATTAGTATGTACGAAGAGGATGAGATATTCTAGTATGTTACACTGTTACACAGTGATTGGTCTGTTATTGTGAAATTCACAATTCAAAACCAACTTCCTGAAAATATAAAAATACTTACCCTGTTTAATATTTTTTTTATGTCATAATGTGCCATTATAGTAATCTATTTAAAATTTTAGGAGATAAAGCTGTCACAACACCCAGGATCAAACGTGATCATATGTCCGTGACATAACAAGCGAAAAATTGTTCCGCTTCATTTAAATTGGATAGAGAGATAAAAACATGGCCACGTTGTCAAACAATATACCATGAAAACAGGACAGAAGTAAATCTTAATTCGTGCATGATAAACAAGGTAAGATTTTATGAAAATAATTCAACATGGGAAGCTATAGATCTTATGTGATAAATGTCCGTGAAAGTCACAAGATAATCTGCTGGAATATGACCATGACCGATTTCTTAAGATTTTGCTTGTCGTTAATATTGCCGAAAGCCGGAACAACAAACGTAAGTAATATTAA